>NW_009196944.1:0-3295 GCF_000690835.1 Fulmarus glacialis | reverse complement strand
TGTGACCCAAGTGCAGGACCTGGCACTGAACCTTTGTTGAACCTCATACAGTTGGCCTCAGTCCATCGATCCAGCCTGTCCAGGTCCCTCTGCAGAGCCTTCCTACCCTCGAGCAGATCGACACTCCCGCCCAACCTGGTGTTTTCTGCAAAATTACTGAGGGTGCACCTCAATCCCCTCGTCCAGATCATTGATAAAGATATTGAACAGGACCGGCCCCAAAACTGAGCCCTGGGGAACACCGCTCGTGACCGGCTGCCAACTGGATTTAACTCCATTCACCACAACTCTTTGGGCCTGGCCATCCAGCCAGTTTTTAACCCATCAAAGAGTATGTCCATCCAAGCCATGATCAGCCAGTTTCTCCAGGAGAATGCTGTAGGAAACAGTGTCAAAGGCTTTACTGAAGTCCAAGTAAACAACATCCCCAGCCTTTCCCTCAATCCCTAGTTCAGTTTATTTTAAGACTGTTCTTGATTTTTGTAAAGTTCAACTTCCAGTTTCAATCCATTTTTAATGGATTTAGTTCAGAGTAAGGATGATCATGTAACTATCAGTACTGATTTAGGATATTGTCCTGACATGGTAAAGGTACAGATTTTTATTTCTGAAGGCCCATCATGCAGATGAACCAGATTTCTGAGCTCCTTGGAAAATGTTGTCATCTCCAGATTGTGATTGCTCCTTTCTCGTTACTATAAAGTGAAGTGAAGGAGCTCATTGTACTTAAAAAAGAATTGACTTTAAACTGAAAGAGGTTTGGGATTGTGAGTGACAGTCTCACAGAGGCTCTCAAATCTGCTAGAAGGGAAGAAATAGCTAATTCTTAAACATTTCCCCCGATTCCTAAACATTTCTGATTAGCTGGTTTAATTGAGCTGCTTGTTTGGAATCCATTTTTTTGGCCTTTAACTTCCTACATGCACTGTACAAGGAATATTGTTGCCAAACTAAGGGCTATGAATTTAATTTCTGAGCCAGAATCTAAAACCTAGTACAATGGTCTTCAGTACTACTGTATAAATCTCATAGACCAAATGCCATGTGAAGTAGAAACCCAAATTACATTTTCAAAAATAACTTAAGAAACAACTAACAAACCCTACTATCTTGCCTGCTTTCATATTACTGAGCAGATATGTGCTACAGAATAATTGTTAGATCTCAAAACACTATTTATTTTGTCTCCTTTTTTTGACCTGTATGTTTAAACCACTGTTTTTCTGCCTGCATCCCCACTGGTAGTTACCACTATCGGGCCACAGTCCATGTTCCATTCTTTCTTACTGAAGCATTTGAAATAATGATGGTTTCAGAGAGGGAGAGGGCTGTGTTTTGTATCTGACATTTCACTGAAAGGAAAATATAGAAACAAAAAAGACCTGTTCTCGTACAAGGTTCTCTAATCATAAGAAACCAGGTTCTGTCACATGTATCCATAAATGTAATCACATGGTATATAAATAGAATTGTTTTTAAATAGAATAGCTGTCAAAGTCTTCAGTCAGGCTTCATCAGCAGCTCTTTAAGAGAAAAGGCTGATTGAAAAGGAAAGTCAGTCAGCAGCAATTTATTATGAGGGTTAATAATCAGCACTTCAGTTTCATTCCTGTTAAGCTAAAGGAAGTCATTTGACATAGATGTCACTGGGAAGGGTACAACATAAATACTGATGTTTTGCAGACCTCACAGAAGCAGGAAAAAAAAGATACATGTATTTTATAATGTTGTTGCACGAGATATTGTCCATATGATTACTAAGGGGGTATTTATACTTTAAAGAAAAGAAAATGTGTTCTCTCTCAAGCCCCCTCCCCCAATAAACAAGAAACAAGAAATCAATGACAAAAAAGGAATCTTTTCAAAATTTGAAGAAAATATTGGAAAAGGCTGTGATGGTGCGGGCATGTAACAATATGTGCATATTCAATATATTGATATTAAAAGCTTTCTGTGTGTAACGCAGGTTCTAGTGAAGATTCATTGACTTGAATAAGGTAATCAGCAGCTCCTAGTAGCAGTTTCAAAGGTTAATCTGCCTTCATTTGTACCTCTTTAGCTGATTTATCATTTGCGGAGTTAAATTAGGAGTGAAATAAAACAGAAGTGCTGTTTTGAGTGACAGTTTCTGGAGCCTTTTGCTTACAGAAGCACTGATTGAGCCCTGTTCAAGAATTAGATTGCAAGGACCTGGGTGACACCAGTGCCACAAAGGCTGCTGGAGGGGCTTTCAACATTTATCTTCTATAGATGTTGAAAAACTGCAGATCTTCTGGTACGGTTCAGAACTAAAAGCAGCTCTGCTGTTATATTCTAGGGTGAGATATTAGTGGGGATTGACTCCTGAATTTCTCAGAATAAGGACTTTGAGGTGTGATTTCCATCATCAAAAACATTGGTTCTTCTATCCCAAAGTCCTGAAAGCTAACAGGAGATTTTCCTCTGCCTACCTGAGGGAAAGAAATTGTCACTCAGTCTTTGAAAATGAGAAGGTGTATGTGTTCCAAAGATTAATTTGACACTCAAATTTGGAGGAAAAGACATTTAAAGGTGTGGGTTTTAAAGAAAATAAATGGAACTTCTTTACATTTTATAGTAAGGCGGCTACCAATCTTTCATGAATTGTTCTTTTTCTCTGCATGTGGCAGTATCAGCTGTGAAAAAAGATCATGCTGTGCTTAGATAAAGAGCCTCTTCCATTGACTTTGAAGTAAAGCTATTGGAAGAACTTCCTTGTTCTTAGCATTTTCATATATTTATTGGCATTAAATTTTACTGCATTACAGTAATAAGAGACCTTCATTTTATACTTTCTTATTAGAAAATACATTATCCTCCTTGTAGCATAGAAGAGTGAATATTAAAGTGATGGCAATAAGAGGCATTTATAGCTAGCAAGCTGGTTATTTATTCTAGTTCATCATCACTGTATCTGACTGCTTCACAGTCTTTTAACAGTAAAGCAGAAAATACAGGCTTGTGTCATCATGATGCTGATGTAAATATCTGACATTTTAGGAACAGGCACTCTGCAAAGTTCCATTTAATGGGAATATCCATAAGAAGGTAGAACGTTTTTGCTTAATAATTACCCATTTTTACTATTCTGAGATTAGCAGAACAGACAATTTAAAATATATCATTGCCAGTTTGTAAGATTCTTTAAAAATACAATACAATACCAGACTCATTAAGGAGGCTAATAACTCCTGATGTGCTTAAGCATTTCATTTGTTGTTCACAAAGCATTATATTTTTATATTTGTTTTATTTATTTATTTGTTTGTTTATTTAT
>NW_009196943.1:0-29082 GCF_000690835.1 Fulmarus glacialis | reverse complement strand
CTCTATCCCAGCTGAAACCAGGACATCCCAATAAATGGGTGAGATGTGGAACACGCTGGGTTGACTCTCACTCCAGAAGTCTCTGGGCTGGTGCAGGACATGTACAGTCTCTCTGTCTCCATCCCCCATCTGGAAAGCAATGATACTAACGCTCCTCGGTAGTGTTTAGGTTGTAATCATTCTAAGGGACAGGCTTTTTCTTACCGACAGCTCCCTGCCTCAATCCTAGCTGAAGTTTGTGAATTTGTCATACAAATACTTGTCAAGAAGTTTTAGTCCAAGGAGGAGCTGTGTTTATGATTTGAGGTTTGCATGGAAGCATAAGCAATAGTTAAAGCTGAGGACTCTAAAAATACTGCATGCATATGTTCAGCATTGCTAATGCTCCTCAGCTATTAAGAAATCTCTCTGTCTGTGCAAAGCCCCCTGATTTCCATATTATTAGAGAAGGAGATAAGTGAAGTACATCTGAAGAGATTTTATCCGAGCCCTTAGAAGAAGATAGGAAAAAAGACTCAACCCCTTCTCATTTTCATGATGCTAAGAAATAGGGAAACCACACTTGCTACAAAGACAGCTTTCTGCTTGGGAAGATGGCCTTTGTCCCCAAAGGTCTTACTCACAGGAACAATACTTACCTCTTCTTACTTACGGGAGTTACTTCTGGGAGAAAAAAAAGCTTGTTAGGATCTCTCAGTTGGAAGTGATCCATCTCTTCTTGTTTTATGTAGCTACAGTGTGACTGCTTCCAGCTGAGCTGGCTGGGGTTGCAGGTTGGGAGGGAGATATGCTGTCTGAGTTGCACATGGATGTCCATGGAGGAGAAATCAGGGCTGTGGGAGAACAGGGGGCTACAGATGAGAATGGTGCTATGCAAAAAGAGCTCAGGTCTGTTGAGTTCAGGTACAAACCCATATAACCAACTCCCATATCTTGCTTCCGCACAGACAAGATGGTTCTCCCAGCATTAGGACCTCTTTTCCACTTTGAGACCCAAAAAGCCAGGTGCAGCTCAGCTGTAGATGCAGCGTTGGAATCCTGGCTAGGGAGAGGAGCCATAGTGCTGCATGCAGTTGGGCAGGCTCTCCTCCTCTTGCACAGACTAGATCGGCAGTCCTTTCCCTGTCACATGTCCTACCACATGCCACTTTCTCACAAGTCACCGTGGAAGATATTTTCATGGTTTGAGAAGTGGGAAAGCACAAAGCTAGACTTGTCGATGATGCTGTGTGTCTATTCTTACCATATGAGATGGATATCCCTGACTATAAGAGATGGAGACACCACCAGCCACCCTGGGAGTGTATTTGTTGACTGATATTTAAACCCCAGTATCATTAGAAGAGGTTTAACTCTGAAGAGATCTCAAGTGTCTCAGCAAGTACGGCAGGAATTTCCGAGGCATCTTGTCCCTACATTTATTATGGTCAGGAATCACTCACAGGTATTCAAATCACTCAAAATACTTATTTATTTCATTATTTTTCACAAAAAGCCTGAGCTGAGAATCCAATAGGTTACAGGGATCTGATGGATTGCTGAGTGTTTATGGAATGTCACCTAAAATAGCTCACAGCAAATAGGCGTTGGCCTGTTTGTGTGGTGCAGTAGAAATTACTTACACATTATTGCACTGGTATAGGATACAAATGACAATCATTTAAAACAAATAAAAGCTTTAAATCAGTTAACACACTTTCCTTTGCTTCTTCACATTATTTTTTAAAAAGGCAAAATATTTCAAATAACCAGACTGGATTGTTTATTCATTATTTCTGTGGCTGAGGAATTATTTTTCAAGGGGATGTGAAGGACTAGTATTAGATGAGATGGACATACATGCCTCTCCCTTGTAGTAGAAGCTATAGGTTTAATCTCTAAACCTGAAATTGCAGCTTGATGTCTTTGAGGCACAAATTTGTTTAAAGACTGGCTGTGGAAGGGATTCATTTAGTTTTAAGTATGCAGAGCTTTCCTTCAGCATTTCCATAAATTTACACATACATAGGAGGGGAAAAAAAAAAAAAAAAGAATAGTTTGGAGGGAACATTTGGGGATTTTGGTCAGATTTTGCAATTCTAGAAATGTCAAGTGATATAAAAGGGGAAGCTTGGGAAAGCCAAGTTTCAGGGAAGCGAAGATGAAGTTGAGAATGTGATTTTCAAAGACATGCTCTTAGAATTGCCAAGCCTGTGGAAAAAGGTATGTCGGACCAGAAACAAGGTCTGGTCAGAACAGGAAGGGCTTTCCCCTTCCCCTGTTTTTTTTCCCATCCATCGTTCCCATGCATCCTAACAGGCTTCCTTAAAGCCAAAGTATCTTTACATCTCCTTGTCTTCAGGTAGGAGTTACCAGGTCAGCTACACAGACATAAGAAAGGTTTGCTAAGACTGTGGGCCAGGTTAGCCTTGGTGTTTTTCGTTTGCATTGCACTGAGCACATAGGTGGAACAGACAGGTGTTTTTACAACTAGAAATAATGCAAAAGGCATAATGGTAAGATAATTATTAAATGCAAAGGCAGATTTAGTCTCCAACCTCTTGCTTCACTGAGTAATAGTGATATTTAACTTTACTTATATACAATTTCTCTCTAAACTGGGGTCGTTAAAAATATAGAAAAAAAATCTCTACAAACTTCCTCCTTGGAGTCACAAGGCAGTTCATTTTTAGATCGCCCATGTTCTTAGCCTGCAGTGTTTTTGGCTCCTCACAAAACAGAGTTTACCACATCTGTGAAATGATGATTTTGCACATCCAGAGAGGTGCTATGATGAATATCAGAGCACTGTTCTTTTACATGGTGCCAGCAACAGATGGGATCTCATAGTAAAAGACTAAAGACCTGTATGTTCTGCATAGATGTTATGCTGTTATCACCGTGTTCTGCAGAAGTGGCTGTGCTACTTTGGCAGGACGATTGCTTCTGTTGGGATAGTATGATTAAGCTATACCAGGAGTGGACCAGGAGATGCTAGGCACTGTACAAACGCAGAGTGAAGCGGTTACATCTCTCAACATGCTACAGTGCAGGTGCAAGACGAGAGAGAAGTGGTGGCAACAGAAAAAAAAGTGGAAGGACACAGGAAGACAACAGGAGATGCCAGTTAAGGCTCCCTTAAATATCAGTGGTCACTGCGTGAGGTCTCATTTGTTTCATCTTTAGGGGTTTGGGTTTGAAAGTAATATGGAGATAAGCTGAGACTGATAACTTCAACAACAGGTTGCCTTCTTGCACATGGAGGTAATTAGAAAGTGGAATTGCCAATCTTGTGGAAACTCCTGATATCTGTTTTCAGTGCTAACTGAGGAAGGATATGGGACTATGAAAGCTTTTTTTTTGGAACAAAATTGTTCTCAGGCTGGAGCTAATTGATTTGGGAGTGCCAGGACACCTACCTGGGTATTTTGAAAGAAAAAAAAAAGAAAAAAAGCCATTTTAGACATTCTCAGATTGAAATGTTTGATTTTAGATCTCTGTAGATCCAGGATGAAACATTTCTGTTTTAAGCGGAAATGAAACTGAGTGTCAGACTGAGATATGTCATAGAAATTTTATTTTCAGGTCCCATTGCCTCTGATTTATCTTGTACTCTACCCAGTTAATACTACCTGTAATGGTCTCTTCCTGGGTCACTGCAGTCTCATGTGAGACCTGTGGGTCCATGTGTGAGCTTTTAAAAAGTCAAGTAGAGCAGAAGTGAGAACATCTGGTGCTTGTTACAGAGATATTCCCTCTCCTGGTGTTTCTGGTCAGTCCATGTCTCCAAGGGTTGGGCAGAAGACGGCATTCAGTTCATTGTGAATTTTCTGTTCAGGCCTTTTCTGTTCAGATTTGTCCATCAAAATCCATGCTAATAATGGGTTTCATTCTGCAAACCTGCGTAGTTGTGTGTTCAAGACATCTAAGAGAGTACAGGGCCCATTCCAGCTCCAATTGCTGGCAGATTTCACAAACCAGCTATGAAAACTACTCTTCATCTTCCACTCCCTCCCTCTGTTTTAAGCTCTATGGAGCTATCCCAAGGGGACCCTCTTAACAGACCTAATGATTAGGGCAAGACCAAAAGCAAGAGGATTTGTCAAATACTCTGACATCAAAGCACTGAGATATCAAAGGGACAAAAGTACCTACAGACATAAAGACAACTTCTGAAGAGGCTTCCAGGGGCTACATATTTATCTTTATCTCTTTGCTTCACTTGCTAACAAAGAAAATCTATATATGTGTTGTGAACCTGTTAACCCAGAGCTGTTCTCCAGAATGCTAATACAAGTGATTACCAGGGTCTTCGAAGAGGAGATGAGAGTCATTATCTGGACAGTGAGATAATCCCAAGCGTGCAGAAAGGCAGGAGGCAGGCAAGTCTGGCTGTTGGTCTGATCTGTGTCCCTTGCAAGTCATGAATGACCGTAAGAATATAGGTAAGAATATCTGTACAGGATCGGTATAAAGTCCCCCTAAACTTATGTCCAATATCCCCAAGAGTTAAGAGCATGTGCATAGGAAAACTATAACAACAGGGTGAGTATGTAGTGACATATTCCCCTAGAGTACTTTCCCCATGTCAGGAGATCCGTGGTCCAAGGTCTTTCGACACAGATGTGGGATTTTTGTGTTTTATAGCCCTGTATTTATAACTCCTCCCTTCCTCCCTCAGGAATTTATCCAATTACTTTTTAAACACTTTAAGTGTATGCAATATCCTGTAGCAAGAATTTCACAGTTTCACTGTGCGCTGTGTGAAGAAATGGACAACTTGTGCCAGAGGCGATGTCTTTGTGTAATAATTCTGGATGTAATTTTTAGGTCACAGGGGTCTTTCTAAGGGAGTACGAGCAGTGCTTGGATACTCCTCCTTATTTATTCCTGCTTTTATGCCAGAGCCTGGGTGCTCAACCGTGGATCAAAGCCCTGTTGTGCTAAGCACTGTGCAAACACAAAAGGTTTCTCCTGTAGCAGAACACACCAGCATGTCTACAGGGCTTCTGCTCCAAAGGCTGCGCAAGGAGCTCTGCAGCAAAGGAGGCTTTGCAGAAAATGGGGGAATCATCTGCTCAAGGTCACCCAGCAGAGTCAGGAATAAACCTGGGGAGTTTCCTCTCCACCAGCCTTCGCTGTTCCCACAAAGACACCACAGCTATTCTGAATAATCCCTATGAACAAGGAAGCATCAAGGCTGGGAGCCCTCCAGTCTCACCTTGTCCCAGCAGTTCTTGTACTCTCAGACACTTCAGCATTTCCTAGAGCATGCAATTCCTCAGTCTGAGGTGGGTTATTAATATTGACATCCCAATTAATAAATAACACCCACCAATAAATAATAAATGAAAAAATATGAAGAAGCAATTATTATTTGTTTATCTGCATTAAATCAGATACTTGGAATTGAAGACTCACATGTGCACACATATTATTACTATATGTTAAAACCAACCAGCACTAGAATAGGTCTAGAAAGGAACTAAGCAAAAATGTTATTTGAGTGTGGCCAGATTGTGCAGATTAGCTTCAGAGGCAGAGAACTGTTCCTGCACTGATTTATTTAGTAGCACAGACATAGACTCGTTGAATAGGTGGTGGTAAATTGTTGGACTTAACTGGAAAATATTATTACAAGTTATTTACTTATAATTGTGTGAGTCCCTACTTCCCTGAAATGTCTTTATATCTTGCTCAAAATCACACAAAAATTGAATAACCGAAGTGAGCGGCTGATGCTTCACTCAGGAATTATCCTTGCTGGTGATTATTGACTTGTCTAAAGACCAGTCTTCCTGGAGTGGTTATGAGATCAACAGCTATCTCCTGCATTCACGCTTTATGTCAGTAGGCAGATAAATGCATCACACCACTAACAGTCTTTGTCCCTGAATTTTTCCTCCCTATCCCTTAGGGCCTCACAAAGCATAATCTCAATATTAGGGCTGCATTTGTGTTATTGAACCTAACAAGCCAAGGACCGTTCCCAGCAGGCAGTCTGGAGGGTGATGCATTGCTTTGGAGGTAAAAGGAGCTGAGTTATACAGAGATAGTCTTTGCCACTTGGCCTCGCGGACCGAGAACAACTACTGGCACGTTATGTTCATTTTGTTTATCAGGATGAAAGTGTCCTCACACATGTATTGCTTGTAGCGTTGTCTTATCCAGTGTAACATCTCATGGCGCGTCCCTGCAAAACCCAGGAGACACCAGATCTTTTCAGTAGTGAAGGGAATTCACAGAGGGAACAACTTGGGGAAATTGAGAGACTCTCTGTGGCTGCCAATCTTCACAGTCAGGAAGCTCAAGTTCTGCTAACCTTGGGAGCTGACCCATGAGTGCTGTCTGGGTGTCCAATTGCAAACAAATCCGAGGGGTGTTCATCAGAGGGAGGACCAGTTTGGAACACCATGTCCCAAGCCCGAGGAGGGGACTGTGTTAGCTAAGTTGAGTGGAAAGAGAGAGACCTTTGGTTTTTCCTCTGCCTTTTGGAAGGTCTCTTCCATCTATTGCTAGCTATGAGATTCAATAAATGATCCTTCCTAGCATCAACATCTCTGAAACCGTAAATCATTCTCCACATACTATAGTTTCTCTAGGAGAAGTGACTCAGTCCTACTCTTCAGAATACTCCAGATGATTCAGTCCTTTTTTTTTGGTGTGCCTTCAAATAAATGGCAAAGTGTTTTGGGGATCAGGAATTTTCTTTGCATCTAAACTTTCCGCTGTCAAGATGGAGACAATGTTCCTCTTGGATACATAAATGCATTAGTATTTGTCAGGCCCTTTTATTCTACAGGGCAGAAGCCCAAAGGTGTATGAAACTGGACCTTTCTTCTTTCTCAAAAAAAGTATTATTGTGTATCATTGTAACTATAGGAGATGTAAAGCCATGTATGCACACCTTGGGTTCTCCAGTGGATATATGGCAGTACTTCAGACCAAAGCTGACTCACATCTGTCTATATCTGAGGACTGGTGGTAGATTACTCATCTGACGACAGCTGTCCTTGACTGCAGGACACCTTCCTCTGTTACCTAGGCAGAAAAACTTTCAAACAATATATGCCAAACTGAAACAGGGAAACTCTCCATTTGTTTGTGGATGATTTGCCGAAGAAATTAAATGCACTGATGACTTGCTTGACTACAGAGCAGAGTTAGTGAGAAATAAATGTAAAATGGGACTGAATCGTGGGCTATAAAACTATACACTGTGGGTTCAGCTTAGTTTTTCTGCAGAGTTTATTCAAAAAAAGAAAGTGCAGAGCAGACTGTTTCTGACATTCCTAATAGGGAATGGTCATTAGAGCCTTTCTTCTTTGGTGGACAATTAACCTCTCACTTTATGGCAGGTGAAAATGGTCATTCTTGATTTGAACCAGAAAACTTGCCTTGTATTAAAAGGGGAAAACAAATCCTACAGAGTGTAGAACAGCATAATCAGGATGAATGAAGATCTGACAGGAATTGCTCTGCTAAACGATGATGGGCCCCAACCAGAGAAGACTTCTGAACATTTTAAAAAGAAAATTTGGATTTCTTCCTTTCTCCACTCTCAACATTGTCTGAAGAATATCTGAGTCCTGAATACTCATGAGCGAAGCTCCTACTCTTTGCAGCCTGACTGGAAGCAGAGCCTACAGGATCTTACTTTAAAAGCTGCATCCACTTTAAGGCTGGAGGGACCAGATGGTCATCATGTGTCAGGGACATGAGTAGGGTTAGCTAGGATTAGTCTGGAGCAGAGAAAGATGGCTACATCATGCTAGACAGTAGCACAAACATATCTCTTTAGCATACAGTATTTATCAGATAGGTAAAAGCAACACTGAGCTCACCCCCTTTGCCACACTTCTATGCTCATTCATGACTGGAAAAATCCACCCCCTCAGTTTCATGGTCCTCCAGTGACGAATAGGTGATGCTAACAAACATTCCCCTCTGCAACTAAGTTCACCAACACCACCTGCGTTATCAGTGTCTGTCTGATAGCGTTCAGGATCCTTGCTGCCAGCCTGAAAGCCTGGCACAACAACTGCAGTTGTGATAGACATCAGTAGGGTTTTGGCCCGTGCTCTGCCCTGGGTGACCTATCCTTGCCTACACTTAGCTCTTACCTAATTTTTGGTAGATGCCAGGTGGCAAATTGCAGAAGCAGGTATAAGTGGCTTTGCATCTGTGACCTGAAAGCGGTAGTGGATAATGAGTGTCACTGAGGACAGAGCTGGTTATGGGAACCTAAAATCACTTGCAACCCTCTCTTGAATAATTGAGTAGCTCAAATTCACTGTGACTCTCTAAATACCAAGATTTGGACTTTCATGCAGAGGCACGCAGGCACGTCTGATGAGGAAGAAAGCTTTGAAAGTGCTCTGAGGCCAATTTCTGTGGAAGGCTAAAAATGAGCTGATGGCTGATCTCCTCCAGAGATTCCCTTCTTAATCCTTTCCCTTATCAGGAACAGGTTTCTTATCAGTTCTCTACAGGGACATTAGTAAAGAGGGGAGAGAGAGATCAGAGCTTCAAACAACCCAGGCTTGAAATGCATCCAGTCCACAACAGCTCTGAGGTCTGTTGCATCACTTAGAGGCCAACCTGCACCTTCCTCCCAGCTCTTCTTAAGATCTCCTTTGCCCCTTGCTTTCCTTCTCCTCCATCTAGAACAGGCCTAGGGGCATGACAACAATTTAATATTTCTACAGCAACTTCCTCCCTGAAGGGTTTCTCCCTTCTCACTTCTATAAATTTAGACCATCTGAAGAAATTCTTTGGCACTGCTATTCAGCAGCTTTTGGAATGCAGGCCCCCTCAAATCCTTGATTGCCACAAAAGTCTTTAAGAGAGGGACTTCAGTCTAGGACTGAGCTGCAACATCAGGGGAACTTTTCTTTCAACCTGCTACAACTGCTAAGGTCAGTATTTGGCCAGAAAACCAGCTCTGTGATTGCCGTGGCATTTTACTGGCCACACATGATTGTCTTCTAAGCTTGACTCTCTTGTCCTTGACATGTTTGACGTATCTAGGGTTGATACTTAAAGCTGAGCCACATCAGAAAAACATGTTTTTTTCTAAAATATCTTCTCAGCTTTCAGCATCCTGCCTGCCTACCCCAAGGGACGTAGGTATGTATGATATCCTGAGACAGTCTTGGCTGACCTTGGGCAAGAAGGTGGAAAGCCCAGGGGTGCTTTGATGAATCTATGATGTGATAGCAGGTTGGACCATTCCCTGTGGGGCAATATCCCCTTTCACGCATGAAAGAAAGTATCAGTCATACAACCTTCTGGTCTGAACAGCTCTGTGCCAGAATGGTATGACTAAGAACCATCCTCTCCCTTTCGCAAACACTGTATGTATATGTATATTTAGATCTGTGTGTGCATCTATATCTGTATCTCTATGTCTATCTATCACTTATCTACCTCTAACTCTTCTCTCTCTCTGTATATATCTCTCTATTTCTATCTATCTCTTACCTATCTCTTATCTATCTCTAACTCCCTCTCTCTCTCTGTATATATACACGGTAACTAAGCTTTTTTCAGCTGGATGTATTGTTGACTCTGTCCTTCCTTCTTTTAAACAATTGCAGACAGTCAATAATGAGACATTTTGTGGAAGGTCAGAACTTACTCCTCTTCAGGTAAAGGATACTATTGGGAAAAAATTGGGACTGACCTTTTTTCTTCAGTTGCACCCAAATACAATACTCTGCTTTATGCAGGGAATGGAGTGACAGTCCTCTTAAACCCTTCGGTGTTTCTAGACCCTCTTTTTGCAGCAGCTCAAGAGCAGACAATTAAGAAGAAATCCAGCTCCCCCAAGCCTGGCTCTCTTGTAAACCACCACCTGGAAGGTGTCCCCTGACACAGCAAACACACGACAGCATTCCTCTCTGTCCAAACTGCCATCCTAGAGCTTGGGAGGGTGAACTCATGGCCAGTAGCAGGAAGCGTGGTTTTCATTTGGGAACTCCACTCCATGAATCCTCGTTCGACAGAAATAATTTGGAGAAAAAAAACAAGCAGCCATCAGAGTGACTTTAAAGACAATGAAATGTGTAAATAATGAGACAAGCAAATGCCCTTGAAGAGGCTCTCATCTGCTTCTACCTTACTGTGGCTTTAGCAGGAGTCACTGTGGTTTTAATTAACACCTTTCTAAGTGCAAAGTTACCACCTTGTTCTGAAAGACTGATTGACACCCAGATGAGAGTTTCCAGATTTTGTTATGTCTTCAGAACCTTGGTTAATCCAGGGTTTCTTCCATTTACTTGAACAGCAGGCTGTTAATACTGCACCACTCAGAGCAGAGTGCCTGGCAGCAGCCCTTATCACACCGGTGCTTCCCAGATGTGCCCTGAGTACCGAGCACCCCAGGAGATGTCCGTACTTGCAAACTGCGTCCAGTTGGTTTACTGGATCGGTGCCTCTTTTCCTCCTAACGTGCCAGCAGCACGGGAGGGACTTTCTCCTCTGGATGACCTACCAAATTTTTAATGGCAGAAAAGAGCATAAAGTTTGCAACACACAGGAGGAATTTGAGCCTTTTTCGAAAGCAAGGGTGGGCATTAAGGTACAGATGCTGGGGCATCCTCAGTTGAACTCTGAGGGCTTTTCCTTTAAACAAATCCTCTTCTTATCTGCCATTTTCTTGCTAGGTCTGCAAAGGGATTAGACTCTTTGATGTTGGCCCTGCTGTCACCTGGGAGCTGACTTACTCCTTATCCATTTTGATCCATGCTGTGGCTTTGCTGCAGAATTCATCCCCTGACTCCCTGCCCTGTTTTGTGGTGTGGAAGGGCACTAGCCACGGGATGGTCCTTTCTGCCCATGCACAGGGTTTTAAACAGAATTAACACCTGCAGTCCCCCTGATCCAGGCTGGATCTTTTATCTGGTTTTCAGACTTTTCTGGAATCAGCCCTCCATCACAATATCCATAGGAAACAAATTCAGACTGTGGCTTCCTATCCTGCTAGCAAGTTTAAATTGTTTTAAGGCAAAAACCTTGCTTTTTTAAGGGCAATATGTGTTTTGTCATTCATTTTTGGTAGATGCGGGGTTTCGCCAGCTGATTTCAGCTTACGGTAGACTGAGTCATCTCTCCAAGATGATCTTAGAGATTATAATTTCTGAAGGGTGAAGAACTGATATAAACGGGGTCTCTTAGAAGCCAGATGTCTTTTTACAACTATGGAATTAACCTAGATGCAGTAGCCTTAACTCTGACCCTTTCCCATTTACCACAGTTCTCTAGCTTTTCTGTTTAAGAACCATGGTATAGGATGTAATTTTTGGTATGGATGATTGCCAGTCCAAGTGTGCTGTGTTATTTTTATTGCATTCTTAGCATAATAATATATAACGTTCAAAAGTAGTGATGTATGAACATAAATATATCTTATTTGCCTACTAACATTAGACAGGAAAAGACATTCTTTGTGCAACATCTGTAATATGATCACTTAAATTTTATTTTCTCCTTTTAGATGTATGTGCAGTAAACCTTGAAAGGCATTCTTTATGGAATTTGGTGCAATATCATCACCATTATTGTAGAATCACAATTCTTCTATGCATTCAAAGAAGTTCTAAGGTTTTTTATTGTCCCTCTAGGATTTTGAAATGGAAGTGCTGTGGTGTTTTTCAAGGGTCACAGTTAAAGCTTGCTGCAAGAGAAAGGAAAGATCATTTCCATGTTTGTGGGTTGCATTTTTGAATGAATGGGCACCATGGGCAAAATCCTTGTCAACAGAAACTAAAACTGTTCTACCAGACAGTAGACTTGTCCTGATTGGAGACAGTAGAAAATCCAGCCCTAACAATACACACATTACATTTGGATGAGTAAATAAAACAGGCTGGGGATGATTTTCTGGCTTCAGGACCAAATGATGCGGTATGGCTCACATCCACGGATGTGACCTCTCTTCCCCATCCTTATGAAAGAGGGAAGACTGGTCACTGGATCTCTTGGGAAGAGTCCCTGGCTTGTGGTATCCCCAGATCATGATAAAGAACACGTGGACCATTAAACAATGTGAATGATCATCATACATGTTTTCGATATTGGTTTGTGCGCTGGCTTCTTTTCTTTACTGGTAGAGACCAAATTGGTAGTACAGAAGACTTCTTCATGGTCCAAGTTCCTGTCTTGGAGGTCTGGCATAATTTACCCCCAGTAGGTTTGATCTTCTAATAGTTAACACACAGGTCAGCTACAAAGGCTCTGCCCACCCCACGTGAAGGTACCTTCCTGTTATTCACTCTCCTGTGCAAGACACATGCTGCACAGCCCAGTCACTAGAAAATCAATGTTTAAGTGGAAGCGAATATGAAAATGATTGTTACTGTAATGCAGGGAATAAAAGACAGAGGAGGGATGTCTTTTCCAGTGATGACATGTGAGTAAATCACTATAGCTTATTTTGATATCACTGACATTTTTCATAAAGACTTTCTCCTAGGAGCCAAAGAGATCTGTCAGCACAGAGTGAAGTGTGTACAAATGAAGCATAAATCTACACTCCGGAGGAATGACAGAGGTGTCAATAATTTCAGTGTCTGGGGAGGGCAATTCTGATGCAAAACCTGGAGGAGTGAATCTCAGGTTGAGATGGTCTTTTAGCTCAAAATGTGATCACAGTGATGCAATCATGGAATAGCATCAGCGTGCACAAGGCAAGCTGTAATCCGTGGAAAAGCGTTAGGCGTGTGGAAAAGAGAGGAGAATATTCTGATATGGCAGTGTGCCTGGCTTCAGCTATGTTTCTAAAAATATGGCTTACAGATCTGTTTTGGGAGAATAATAAAAGAACAAAAGGTTTGTATTTTAAAGGTGACAGTATTCAGTGAAATTGCAGATAGTACCCTGGCACGGATGTAGTGAAAGGTAATGAAGCCAGAAGGTATCAAGTCAAAGGGAATCAAGTCCCCGGATTTACTCATATGAAGCTCCATAATTTGAGTTAAAAGATGGTTGTCCAGTTTCTCTGAGATTTTTTTTTCTCTAACTTCTACTTAGACACCTAAATAGCTTTTAAAATTACTTAAATGTCTTTATGAACCTGCCTCTTCCTTTGGTACCTTAGAGCAGTGATTTTTAGCCTGTTTGTCCATGTGTTTTTCTCAAGCAGATATTTGAAGGTAACCCAGAAAATGATGCTCCAGGAGGCCAACCTTTACTGCAAATATCAGCTGCTTTCTATTGCAAAATATTTAGGGGCTTGTTAACTGGAAAATATTAAACTACCCTGAGGCATTGTTAAAGGTAAACACTGCTCTCCATACCCTCGCATTAACCCTAAGAGCAGTGAGGAATCACACCTTGAGGACCTCCATACTCTCGCATTAACCCTAAGAGCAGTGAGGAATCACACCGTGAGGATTGCAAAACCTAAATTATCTTTTGCTCATTCTCTAGAAGAGACTTTGGAGTTTTGTTTCCAAAACCCACAAACGTCCCAGGCAGCAAGGCTGCCATCACACTCCTTGGGAGACTTTGCTGTGGTCTAGAAGAGAATTTAGTCCTTCTGATGTGTCAGAACTTGCTCGATCAAGCGTGTCTGGGGGCAGATACAGTCACCTGCCTTTGCAGTCCTTCTCCTGCAGGGAAGAGCATCTCCCAGGGCAGAGCGTCCATTTTGGGCTTATGTCTCAGAGCAGTGAGCAATGGTGGTATCAAGTCACCAAAACTGGTCCTGTGCTTTCCCAGGTTGCAGGAGAGTCTGACTAAGTATGGTTAGCAGGGAGTGTGCTTTCCCAGGTTGCAGGAGAGTCTGAGTGAGTATGGTTATCAGGGACGTAAGGTCTCCATGCTAGTGTTGGTCTCCCAACTCATCCCCTTTGGACACGGTTCAATTTTGCTTTAAGGCATTAACTCACTGTTGGTCTCCCAACTCATCCCCTTTGGACACAGTTCAATTTTGCTTTAAGGGATTAACTCACCATGCTGAGACCACAGTGTGAATACTGTCAGATTGCTGACTTCTTTTAAAGAGAGGATGTGAAGCTTTTTTCTTGATCTGCAGCCAGTGAATGGAAGCTATTGGAGTAATTGGGAGCAGTTACCAACTTCCCAGCATGTCCCAACAGGCATCAGCTCTAAGAAAGAGAAGCACAAGAGAGTGACCTCAGGGCTAGAACTATGCTTTTCTCTGACTCATTTTGTTCTTTTTCTCATTATTATCCTCTCCTTGCCTTTAAAATCAACCCCATCCTGGCACACAATGGGTAATTTCTTGTTGGTTCACCTTTTTATAGAGAATCTACAGCAAAGAGTGGCACAAGAAGGCTTAAAAAGATCCTTTAACCCCTATTCTACGTAAGCATCTAGCATCATGCTGCAAAAGGAGCCCCTGTGGACACAAATCTATACGACATGCCCTTCAAAAAGCCTGGAATTATGTAAATAGCAGGTGAAGAATCATTCACATGGGAGGCCACAAGGATTCAGAAACATTTTGCATTTCTAAAGGTAACCTTCTTAAAGCCCCCTCAAAGGTTATTAAACCTGGAAAAAAGAAAAGCTAAATGTTTGTCGGTTTGGCTGTTGAGGTTTTTTTTTTTTTTTTTAAATGAAAATAATTTCTGCTAAGGTATGCAAGGAGATGACGGGGCCTTGGGCTGAGGTTTAGCTAAGTGAACACACCACAAGAAACTACTTTATATGGCAGGAGAAATTGCTGAACATAACAAATTAACAGAGTGAGAAGCTCACAAAAGCTACAGATAGCGCCATGAGGAATGGAGAGATTTCACAGGTGTTTAAGGAGGAGCTAAGCGAGAAATGGCCAAACTTCACAGTTAATTAAAGAGATCATTGGGGACCTTTTGGGAAGTGGAATTTTGCAAGGCCAACAGTGCTGCAATAACTGTTTCAGAAATACCAAATTCGGGTATGGTAGAAGAACTGGGACTGACAGGGAAAAAAGTAGTTGGGGAAGTTATTTATTTGGGAGGAAACAAGGGCAGAGAAAGGAGGGGGTCAAAGAGAGAGGTAGAGGAAGAAGTACAGGGAAATGGAGAGAAAGAGAGATAGCAAGAACTGGTCGAGTACCAACAAACTGCTGGTAAGTGCGATTGTCCGATAGCCCTGCCTCTGAGCACCACAGTCTGACTTTCTTATTAAATTCCATTCCTGACTATTTTCTGGCTGACCATGCAAGCTGTGGTGTGTAAAGGGGTGTGATTCACTAGCAGACGTCAAGCTGGACTTGCAGGTGAGTTGGATGAGAGGTCTGGGTGCCAGGAACTGGAGAAAGGACATGAGACCCATATCCCCTGGGTAGACAACAGGGACCATGGAGGGTAGGTGTCTTTGAATCGGGTGCCCTAGATCTCTATGTAGTCCTTGGATAGTCAATGTATGGAGTCAGTGGAGCACAGAGATGATTATTCTGGCTAAATGTCGGAATCTGCTTTAAGATGTGATGACTTGATTGTATGACAGTACGGTTGTACCGTCAGATGTGGTGATACAATTGTACTTTATGTTCTGCAGGCACCATTGAATTGCTCTCCACAACTAAGAAGGAAGTCTGGAGTGACTAGTTGAATGAGCAGGCCTTCATCACCCAAGGAAAATCCAGGGGATGATAACTGGATTTCAGAGCACTGGCTGGGACAGTGAAGGAAGTTTTGTCTTCTTCCTTACCATTACCTCCTGGTCCCAGAGAATCACTGCTTTGCCACCTCCTTTCCCATTCTGCATCCAAGATGTGCTGCAGTGGAGACATCTCTGCTTACAGCAGATCCCAGGCAGACCATCTAGTGCAAAGCAATGTCACGTGCACTTACCAGCTCCATTTCATAGTGCTATACGCTATGCTATACTGCATAGAAGCATAGTCTGCTGCCAGACCTGAGCTGGTCAGCCATGTTCTGACCTCAACCTGATGTCCCTTTAGGCATGGCCAGAAATACATTTTTGGAAAATCTCCCATCAGGATCAGTTCTCCCCACTAACTACAAGCTGATGCAAGTTCTGAGCACGCTAGTTCGTATCCTTTTGAAAATCTCCAGTTTTAGGAAATGGAGAGGGATTGCTTGTGCAATTCTTGAATTACTGTGGAATACAGCACTGCCTACACAGTTAAAAGGTTCTCATATTTTTAAGCAGGAACTTGGCTCACTTCTAACTACGAGTTTGCATGATAATGCAATTGTTAGTTATTTTCTCAAGGTTTCCTGTACTTAGATGAACCTCAGCTGACAGTTAGAAGAGAATGGTTAATTAGCCAAACTAATGAGACTAGAGACCTCCAGTTTCAATGCAGAGCTAAAGAGGGCTCATTAAAGCAAAAAGCTCATGGAATGAGCCAACACCAGCAAAAAGGAACAACAAGGAAGAGTGTTAACCCTTAAAGAGTCTTTGCTTTTCCATCCAAAGATGGAAACAGACCCACTTTCTGAAGGAAAGCATTAACACAGGGGATGGCTATATCCATGCTAGAATATTTTTGACAAGGGCTGTTGGGCTGCTGAGTGGGCAGGTTTCCCATGGAAAATAAAACAGCACTGTTTCAATAGTTTAAATTTTCCCATGGGAAAGGAAAGAGAGGAATAGGCTGCAGGATGCTGGGTGAGAATGCATCGGTTTCTTGTAGAGGTACAGAGAGGACCACACGTATCATATCAAATACCAAAAGAAAGAGAAAAAAAAAAGGTTTTCCTTTCTGTGTGAAGTTCAGGGAAGCAAGCAGGTCATTCCTAGTCTGCCGGGATAATGCCTCTATTGTTCACCCAAATATATGATGAGACACAACTCAACATTGTCAGGTTGTTCCAGGCTCTCCCCTTTGCTGCCTTGGTCATTGCAACCTTTGTCACACAGAGGGATCACCACAACATTTGTTGTCTGCACTGCTGTTGATATCGAGCCCTTTTGCTGACACACAACCCAGCTCAAAGTTAACAGTTTTGCATGGCACTGTGCAGCAGGCATAGAGTTTTGTTTTTTTTTTTGTTAAATCTACTCTGCTATGTACTGAAGTGCCAAGGGAACAACATATTGATTTACACAAAGCCCAGTAATTCACAGAGAAAAATAAACAGACTGAACCTTCGCCTTGTATTTACGATTGTTACACTGGTATTTTCTTTTCTGTTCTATGTATTAAGCCCTCTTTTGAAGAACAGAAGAGGTAAGAAGTGGCAAAAAGTGGTGCAGAGATTAATGACGTGCTTTGTTGTGCTGCTATCACATCCTTTTTTCTTATCTGCTTACAAAAAAAGGTGAAACACAATGAAAGGGCTGGTCTTTATATAACACCTTATACCTGGGAAAATACTCTATCAGCTATGTGCAAAGCCAAACTAAGCCTAATTCTTAATTCTGACCTTACTTACAGGGACACACATCTCAGTACCAGCTGCGCAGAATTTTGTCTTTTCTCTGGGGGCCCTGTAAGTCTGGATCCAGCTCTGTGGAGGTGGGTGGGAGCTGCTTGGATGAGTGCAGCAACAAAGCCTGAGTGCTAAAGAGGATGTAAAAATGTTCGAAGGAGGCAAAACTGTAGGAGGGAAATTGGGGCTCTGTAGAATTACTGGAACTGCGGCAGCCAGCGCTGGACATGGTGGTAAATTGCCCTGTTTGTGTTAAATGTGTTCATAATGGTCACAAATTATGAGGCTTTTTCTACTTTGTATCACTGGGCAAGAAGTAGTAATGGCCATCTCAGTTGTGTTAATTGCAGTGCAAGTTAATAACACCCTATGTGTGTAGATCACCTCACGGTGCCTTCTGGTAGAAACAGTCTTGGTCATTTCTTCACCTTAATAGATGTAAAATATTGATCTGTGAGTTAAACCAACCAGCACCTGGGCACTGCTCCACTGAGCTGACTGCATTTTCGTGATGGATGGGACAGCAATATTATTGATGAGGCTATTTTAAAAAACAACACATATCTACCGAGCACAAACACCCAGTCTGTAAAGCAACAGTGATGAACCAGAATGCAATTGCAGTGCAAGATGCTTGAAACCACCAGGCATCTTATACTGAGGGATACTCATGTGGTTGTCAAATCCTAATGATTCAAATCTCAAAATGAGATGTAGAAGTAAAGTTATATTAGCAGTAGGGAAACTGAGGCAAGGAGCCAAATGGCTTATTTGGCACTTGAATTCTCCATTTGGAATGGAAAAAAAATCAATGGGTACAACTATGAATAGAATACATCTCGGTTTACATGAACTAGGGAATGTGTTTTGAATTCTGGCAAATGAGAAAACCTCAAAAACTCAAAAAATAACGAAGAAATAGAGAGATCTTATAATGTTGTCTCCTTGCTAGATCTACCCTCTCTCACTGCTTTATGCATCATCAACTCCTGTTAGATAACAATCTTCTTTAGAACAAACCGTAAGTATCAAGTTCACTGCTTCCCTTCTTTCACTCTTTTAACTCTCAGTAAAATACTCGAACTTGAATAAATGATTTCCAAGGTTAGAGAATCAATGGGCACCATAAGTAAACTCTTCAAATTTTTTATTCTTTGACACTTTGCTTTTATTTTTAGACAGGTTCTGCCTTGACTCAACTTTCAGACAATTGATTTTTGTTATATTTTTCTTTGTAAAACCGAGGAGTCCATTACCTTCCCATTATCTTTCATCCTTCCTGTGAAATAGGTATCGAAGAAGGCGAGTGGTTGGTCTCATAGGGAACAGACCGGGAAGGGAGACAGGAGTTGATTGTCAAGAAGCACAAGTGTACAGGTGTGGGACAAATACCCACTATACTTTCCCTGATCCCTTCCAACAAATACTGCTAATTCAATGCTAATAGGATGATTCATTTCTCCTCTTAAGGTTTTATGGAAAATGAACTGCAAACCAATATTGAACAAATATAAGCCCATTTCAGCCTAGTTTGAAGTGGTGCTGAGCTAGCATATAAATGAGTCACTAAAAATCAACACGAAATTACAGCCTGGAATATGAATCATTGGTTGATTCCACAAACGTATGCCAGGAATAAGTGAGAAGTTTTGGAGAAGAGCGTGGATCCAATTGAATGATGTAAGAGAAAAATGAAGTTGCTGGAAGTAGATACTCAGAGTTAAGGCCATCATTTTTTTTTGGATGTACACAGCCTGGGTACAAATTGTATTACAACATACATAAATGATATTTTGCATGCTTTGCCCAGGAAAAATGGAGAAACCAGTGGAGATGGGTTAAATGACAATGGTGCTGCCTTCCAACCAGGCAAAAATCCATATAGCTTAATGTCGCTTTTCTCCCTTGACTGAGGAAGTGTCCATCTATATGCAATTAAGTCTTTGTTTCATAACTCAGGATTATCAGTGTCTCATGTCAAGACTGCTGCAACACTCTTTAAAACACTGACTTGCAGATGAGATAGTAAATGAGCTAGTACATTAGAAAATGTGCTGTATTTTCAGGGGAAAGAATAAAACAAGATGAAAAATAAGCCTTTTTTCCAAACCTTGATAGTTCTTCAGGAGTAATAGAAAATTAAACCAAAAAAATAATTAGCAGGCAATTTTGGGAAAAAAATTACTCATTTTGCTTCCCACTTCTTTTCAAAGGAAAAAGAGAAGTAATTTTTTTGCTGTCTAAACAAACTGTTATTTTGATGGGAAAAAAATTAGAAGAAATTAAAAAGATTACCTCTAATACTAAACACAGGCTTAATCTACCTGTCTCCAGCGGTGGTAACAGTCCTTTTTCATCCTGGCAGAAGAGTCAAGATGATATCTCTCCATTGTGAAACTTACCCATGATTTATTGTGTGCTTTATATTTATTTGCTTTTGCTGATGGGCCTCAGATTGTCTTGCAGCTGGACTCAGCGTCTACTGTTCTCATTTGTCTGGAAGCAGAAAGGAGAAAAAAGTCCAGTTCCCTAAAGCCTGGAGAGATGCAATGGAGTATGAATGGCATGCAGGAAGGCAGGTATGAAGGAGAAGTCTGCATGAATTATATTATCTTTTCCACCAGAATTGTGCTCATGAAAAGGATTCCAAAAGTGTATTTATGGAAATGTGACTTTTTTCTTATTGTGCTGGAATTCTTTTCCTTGGAAAAACTTAACAAAACTGCCTCCAAAGGCAAATAAACAAAGAAGAGGGCAGAATGCTACGTGCTGTTTAAGTATCCACTGATCTGACACCAAGGAGCATCATTTATCACTTTGGCTAGCCGAAGTTTTCTGATCTCATAGGTTTGGGCTCCCAATTCACAGCACATTGTTTTTTCTCCTGGAATGGATGACAATTGCACAAAATCTCAATAGCAAGGAAGTTGGATGCTGTGTATTGTGTCCAAGGTAATGAAACCAGATCTGGGCAAATTAACTTGGTTATATCGATAAGGATATTCATTTTAGTATGAGATGGCTGGTTTGTGGAGCATTGAAGTACGGTACTCTCACTAACTCTTTCAATGCTGCTTTAAGTATTTTTACACTGTATTTCACTATGGCGATCTGCTATACTTGAAAGCCCCAGCCAGTCAAGCAAAGAACTGGAAAATGCAACAATTCGATAGGCTGAAAATCATGTTTCAAAATGGCTAACAAACCACCTGTAAGAAACAAGCAAATAAATTTCCAAAGAAACATGACCAAATAACAAGTTAGTATTTATACTGCATCAGAGTTCCAGTGAAGAATAAGTAATAATCATCAATGATTTACCAATAATAGCTGTGTTTGTTAGTACAGAAGGAGATACAGTTCATGGCATTACTCAATGACTTTGGAATAACCTACGCTGGTTATTAATAATGAATAATAATAAACAATAAACCATTTTAAGAGTCTAGTGTGGATTTGTTTTTACTTTTCAGTATGTCATAGTATTATTTCCTCCAGATTACCAGTGTCCCAAAGGAAGACTACTAATCAAAACCAACTCGTTTACCTTCATTAAGACACCCCAAGCAAAATAAAATTATTCATTTGAGAGCAGCCCTGCTGAGAAGGACTTGGGGGTACTGGTGGGTGAAAAGGTGGACATGAACCAGCAATGTGCGCTCGCAGCCCAGAAGGCCAACCGTATCCTGGGCAGCGTGGGCAGCAGGTCGAGGGAGGTGATTCTGCCCCTCTGCTCTGCTCTGGTGAGACCCCACCTGCAGTACTGCGTCCAGTTCTGGGGTCCTCAGCATGGGAAAGACATGGACCTGTTGGAGCGGGTCCAGAGGAGGCCATGAAAATGATCAGATGGATGGAACACCTGTTCTGTGAAGAAAGGCTGAGAGAGTTGGGGTTGTTCAGCCTGGAGAAGAGAAGGCTTCAGGGAGACCTTGTTGCGGCCTTTCAGTACTTAAAGGGGGCTTCTAAGAAAGGTGGGGACAGACTTTTTAGCAGGGCCTGTTGCGACAGGACGAAGGGGGAATGGTTTTAAACTAAAAGAGGGTAGATTTAGACTAGATATGAGGAAGAAATTTTTTCCAGTGAGGGTGGTGAAACCCTGGCACAGGTTGCCCAGAGAGGTGGTAGATGCCCCATCCCTGGAAACATTCAAGGTCAGGTTGGACGGGGCTCTGAGCAACCTGGTCTGGTTGAAGATGCCCCTGCTCACGGCAGGTGGGTTGGACCAGATGACCTTTAAAGCTCCCTTCCAACCCAAACTATTCTATGATTCTATGATTCTGTGATTTAAATGGCTAACAAGAAAAAATAAATATTAACAAATTTTTGAAGATTGTTGTTCTGTGTCAGCAATACAGCTTGGCTTGTGCTGGGCAGCAACCACACATGTTTACAATTTGAAAGTGTCGTTAGCTTCTATAGCACAAGCAGAGCAGATTCAAAGGGGAGTGAGACTCATATTGGAGGACGAGGACTATCTTGGGATTCAGAAGAAAGGTGTTTTCCCCTTTTTTTATTTTGCTCTTCTTCTTAAGGTCTCTTCTGTTCTCCTGCTATGAAGGAGTTGAAAAGGCATTTGACATAGCACCAAGGAAAAACTGGATGTGTAATGGGGACCTGAGATGGTAAGGACCTAAAGCACTGGAGCTGAAGAAAAGTATAGCCATATCAGCATATGCTTCTTCTGTGCCGCGTTGGAGAAGGCATAGTAAAAGACAGCATACAGGTGGGGATGGCATTTTGGGGAGAAGAAAGGAATTGCAGGAAAAAAAGAGAAGATCCAAGATGAAGGTTTAGGATAAACTGTACAAGGGACTTGGGGAAGAGTATTTGGACATTCTGAAGATGAAAGTATGAATGAAGTGGATCAGTGGAGAAGTCACAAAGGTATGTGATGTGAGCTAACAATGGGTCAAGAAAGTTATTTTAGCAAACACGTTCCTAATGAAGTAACTGGAGAGAGCAGGATTTGAAGACCTGAATTATATTTTTTGTAGATGCATCAATATTAATTCCACATAGGAACAACTTTTGTCATTCAGATGTTCATTTTAACTCCAAATGATTGCATCCAGAAAATTTCATATGTTGATGTGCAGAGAAAGGGCATTGCAGTGAGCAACAGCAGTTCTCTTTATTAAAAAATCCAGAATGAGATTCTGTTTGAAATGAAGGCATCAAAGTTTTAATGCCCAGTACCAGTGTCTACGTTTGGATTTTGTATCTAAGCTTCCATTATAGATAGTGAACCTCTAACAGATACATGCAGCACATCTCAGAGAGAGATTAATTCAACAACAACTACAGCTTGGGCTGCCCACATACAGGCATCTAGTGCCATTTGATGTGCAGTTGGGTATCAAGCCATTTCTCTGTGACTGGCAGTATCCCCTATGGGAGACAGTGTCCTGAAGTGGGAACTGGGGGCTAAAATGACATTAAGTGTTTATGTTTAGGCAACTCTATTGCACAGCACACGTTTAGATTTAGCTAAATTACTCCCTAAACACCACTGAGTTCACCCATCAGTGACAGCAATGGGAGTTTGGATACCTAGTGACCATGGACATATCAATGCACCTATATCTTAATCTGCAACTGAATCCCCCCTCAAGTCTCTACTTACAGATTTCTAGCAGTGGATATTAACCATTTTCTTAGCTTACTTACACTTTCAAATTTATGTACCCCAATTTTTAATATACAAATGGAGTACAGCTGATAAATCATATAACAGTATATTCTGCAATTCTACTTCTACCATCTTTGCAGATACTTTAGTCAAGTTACAGTGTTCCTCTAGTGATGCACTGCCTGTCTGTGGTCCTGAAATGCTGGCTTGCAGCCATCATTATAACAATTTAAAAAATTATTACTATTACTGTAATTTTTTTCTTGTGATACAGCCTATCTAGGCTGGCTGCTTCTGTCAGACTTTTTCATGTTGGAGTATTATTTTTGGCAAGGTGGAATTATTAAGCAAAACTGAGGTTTTCCTTGGTAAATGAGGGTATCAGCTTAGTTGAAAATTGTGGTAGGAGCAGATTAGTAGGGTCAACAGCCTTTAGAACATAAATTGCCTGTTCCTAACAGAGATTCTAGAAGAGACCAAGTGAACCATACCATACAATTGCCTGTTTTTCTCTGTTAACTGTAAAGAGAGCCAAGGAATGAGACGACAGGCATCTAAAGTGATATGAACCTCAGAATTTTTCCCCAGTTTGGAACTCTCTTTTTATCTATTTCAATCGGCAAAGTGAATGTAAAATTTATGGTGAAGTGCTGAGCCCTCCACCCCAGGGAGTGTTGCCCTCTGCTTGGGCAGAGGTTAACGTATTCAGTGGCAGAGCTTGCTTTGTGCGCAGCTTCATACTGATTTCTACTGTTAGGGGGAATATGGAGTTAAGTCACTTACTCCTGTGTCTGATAGTGTCAATCATGGAAGATAACTGGTCTGGAACGTGATAGGTTTGTGGGAGGGGTGGACCTGAGTTTAATACTAAGTGGGCTTTGCAGAGGAAGCTCCTTTCAACAGGAGATAGGGACTATCTGGGTAGCTGCAGTTGCGTGCTGTGCTGGGGGAAGTTGTCGTTGTCTCACGAACGCTATTTTATAGATACATATATTAGTGTTGTGCATGAGTTTCCCCTCATTTAATATCGAACATTTAAAAGACTGGTGTTTAAGTTAGACTTAGGATGCACCAATAGACAGTGAAGACAGCTAAGTATTTCATTAATTAGGTGCCACATAACTTTTGGAATAGATGAAGCTAGGCAAACAGTCTGTGCTAAAGATATTGGGTGTCCTGTAAGTACATAATTGTTTCACTTTTTAGCTTTTTCAGGTCTGGATCTTAGCCTGCTGCTGGGGATTTCAGTGTTGGGATTTGATCTTGTTCTTGGTGTAAAATTGGATTGCTGTCGTGGTTTAACCCCAGTCGGCAACTAAGCCCCACCCAGCCACTCGCTCACTCCCCCCCGATGGGATGGGGGAGAGAATCGGAAGGGGAAAAGTGAGAGAACCCATGGGTTGAGATAAAGACAGTTTAATAGGGAAAGCAAAAGCCCCGCGTGCAAACAAAGCAAAACAAGGAATTCCTTCACTCCTTCCCATCGGCAGGCAGGTGTTCAGCCATCTCCAGGAAAGCAGGGCTCCATCACGCGTAACGGTGACTTGGGAAGACAAACGCCATCACTCCGAACGTCCCCCCTTCCTTCTTCTTCCCCCAGCTTTATATGCTGAGCATGACGTCATATGGTATGGAATACCCCATTGGTCAGTTGGGGTCAAGTGTCCTCTTATGCTGGTTGCTGTATGAGGTATATACAAAGTATCTTTCTTTTTAAGAGAACTTTAGAAATAAAAAGGACAGAATATCCAGTGATGAAAAAGTAAATAGAGGTTGTGTTGCTTGCCATAGTGATGCAACTGTTGAAAGACCACATTAGTCCTGGGTCTAAGCTGCAGCGCATGTTGTGTTGCATACAGCTCACTTTACTTTCATTCAGAAGCACTTCTGAGTTCAGTTTAAGCAACCAACCTCCAACTAGAAGGCTACATATCCTATTAACAGTTGTTTTCTGCTGATGGGCCTCCTGCCTTTTTCCTAGCTGAAAAAATAAAAAAAAAAAAAAAAATTAAAAGCTTGATGGTCTGCCAAAACCAACCCATGCTTTCCTTGTGAGTGACACCTGCTACTCGGCTGGGTAGAACAGAAGTGGTAAAAGCTGCTGAATTTTGACTGATCTCTGCTGATCAGCTCTATAGATTGCTCATGATCTGGTATCCAGGATCTCAGAGAATAAAAAGCAGCTATAGTTTGACAAAATACAATCTCCCAGCACAAATATATGACTATTTCATTTTAAGTATGTTTTAGCATTCCAACTGCCTGGTCCCATAAGCTTCAGAGAAGTTATAGCTGCTTGGAATTCTATAGCAATACTCACAGACTTAATAAAACTGTCTTGGGGACTAATGAATTATTTAAAGACTGCATAAAGAAAATGTAACCTATGCATTTAAAGTAGGAAAATCCACTTTAAAGTCATCATTCTGCCGTCTTTATCAATCTTACAAGGTTTTTTCTTCATATATCGGTATTTTGTTTGTCTAGGTCGAATGAATTCAGAATGGGAAGTATTGTCATTTAATTTAGGCCAATACTTTGGTCTGCATAAATTTATATTGATAATATATATATTCTCTTTTCTTCTATGTACGTATTTGCTCTATTAAACAATAAAGTGCTTCATACAAAATTGGAAAGGATGACGTATGGAAACCACACACCCAGGTGTAACTTGCATAGGGGTGCAGATGTTTTTTTTCCTGGAGCTAATCTTGACCATGAGTATCGAAGATCTTTTTCTTTTTGCATAATGATAAGCTTGAATTTAGAGTGGTAAGAAATGACACTGTATGGACAGAAAACCAACTAGCTCAACAGCACCTTGAGAGGTCAGAAACCTCTAGTGAGTTGAACATGTAGGACTAAATGGGGAAGAGGAAAAAAAGGAGGGAAGGAAAAGCCTCTGAATAATGCGATGTCTGAATAGGCATGAAATCTGTTGAAAATCTGGGCTGTGATGCACGCAGATGCTGGACCTGTTCAAAGAAGCAGCTAGCTGAGCTGAGGAGAAAGTCCAGGAAATTAAGTGAAAAAAAGAAGATTCCATATTGCGGTCTGAGATTAAATCACCAGAGGCACACATACACAAACAGGTGGTGGCATCCCTTCGTTTTGCAAGCTGTTACTATTTGCAAAGCCTTCGCAGGATTAAATACCATCCCCTAACACTGTTCTCAGCTCATGACGTAGCTAAAGATGGTGACAATGTTCCTGGAGCTAGAGATGTCTGTCATTCTTACATCCCTTTTGGATCCTGTTCACTGGCGGCAGAGATGTGTGCATTTACACAATAGTGCACACACAGAGTGACTTATAACATGCCAGTCCTTTGAGTGATCCATGACAGTGCCATGATGGATGAAAAGGCAGTGGGCTGGTTTAGTAGAGGGAAATAAAGATGGGTGAAGACAAAAATGTTTGCAGATTAAAGTGTTGGAAAAAGATCAATTACTAAAATATATGACTTTTTGCTCCCCCTTTCTCCAAGCCATGGGAGTCTCACAGCAAGTAAATAATCAGATAAAAGTTGATTACTACCTAGGCACTGGGCATGGAAAAAGAGGCAAAACAGTGATGTAGGTAAGGTAGGAAGTTTAGAAAGTAGATGAGATTGGCCGTTCTGAAGCAGGAGGAAAGCAGCAAGAACATGGGCCAAAAAGAAGAGGATGACACAGCTAGTCTGGAAAGATTATTGGTTATAGACATGTAAAGGATTTGTGAGAAAAGAAGAATTAGGGAGGAGAACCCAGAGGAATCCCAGCCTTATCAACAAGCTGTCTGGTTCCTCATTAGGGTAGACAATGAATCAAGCACAAGAGTGGGCTTTAGCACATGCTGCTGGTGAGCAGCCAAGGAACCAAAAGTCTGTGGAAAGGAAAATGCTCAAGGCTTTATGCTTAAAATTAACTAGCAAATTGAAAACGGTCCCTCATTATACCCTCCTTTTGAGATTTCAGTTTGAATCTTTCCTTCTCAGCCTGGGACAGGTGAGGAATTTATTTTAACTAAGCCTTTCTCTATCTCCCCCTTCCTGGATCATGGTGATAGACTTGTCACTAAATGCAATAAGATCTTCTCAGTTGGCACCCTCAATGAATATAGCTGCCTACCTGTGCCTACCTGTGCATGGAAGCTATGGCTTGCCTAAGATGACTTAGAAAAACTACTAAGTGGGTGCCTTTTGCATTGCCTGGCACCGTGTCCCATGCCTCAAAACATTTTGAGAGATAGACGTGATGGAAGTGGGGGAAATAGCTTCTGGAAATGCTCTGAGCTGAGCCAAAGGTAGGGCTCCTCACAACTAACTTAGTCTTATAGGTAGCTGTAGGACACCTCTAGACGCCAATGCAATGACTCTGGGTACTGATCATATTACTGGATTTGAATGTACTGTTAGGTTTTTAAGAACCAAGTCCCAAATAAATGTTCTGTTCAGTCAGAAACTCACAGGAGATGTGCTGGGCAGAGATGTTGCTCTTCACCTCTAAGATCCTCTAAGACCTTCCCTCTTCTACCATCCACTATATACATGAGACCATTCATCTTCTAACATAAAACCTCTTGGCTTCCCATATACCATGATGTCTCTGCAAGGCACACCTGTGGAGCTGGTGAACTCAAAAGATATGGAGGTTCGATCCACTGAAGGAAACAAGGTGCCCTGGAGCATTTGCTGAGGGAGTGGACATGGAGTGGTTTTACTTTAGAAAAGGGCTCAAAAAGGCATCCCTTACTCATGGAGAAGTGGTTCTGGACTGCAGAGGATTTCCCTTGGATGTGAGGATGGATGGAAAGGGAAAGGGAGCAGTTTTCATGATCTTTTGCAGTCCTAGCTCTTCAGGCTTTGGGATGCAGGTGTCCCTACAACAGGAAGGATGCAAACAGGCTGCTGGACTTTTCCTCAGCTCAGCTCTTCTTCTTTTCTTCTCTCCTCCCTACCCTAAAATTAGCTCTGCTAACAGGGATTTTATGTGGTTTTTCATACACCCCACTCAACACGTCAGATTTTATGGACTGTGTTGGAATTAACTGCTTCTAGATACAGGAAGCAACATTATTTTAAGCATTGGCTCTTCAAAACTAATTCATGAATGTGCCTTCAAGCTGTTGGTATGGGCTGAGCCATATTCCTCTGTGATTTATCTGCAGAGAGGCCATTGCTTAAAGCTGGGCAAGGAAGCCAAGACTTGGTGAAGCCATGGTAGCTAATTAACTGGGATGGCAAGTAAGCCTTAGCATGGGTGAGGTGGGAAGGGAGCCTTTAGGATTCATACCCACATTGCTGAGCTGTTCTGAGTTATATGAAAGAAAATAATACCCTGTGCCAGAGAGAGCTCACACATTCAATGAGGGATAACAACAATTTATTTTAGACCACTGCGTTGTCATCCTCAAAGGAGATCTACAGGTTAGCCCAGGAACTGAGATGAATCCCTACAGAATACTGTAAAATAAGTGCTTGAAGACCTAACATTCGACTCCAAGCAGTTATTCCCAGTCATACTGTTAAATGTTGCTTCTCCTTTCAGATCTGAAGAAGACCAGTCTGTCTGCCTCTATGACTCTCACCCAGAGTAAGACCTTCAGCAGCTGTGGATCAGGCACACTCAGCTGAAATCACTGCCATACCCCCACTAACAGCAGTCAGTACAGCTCCAGTGGAAAACCACCACCGGTGGGAACTGAGGTGGATTACTAAGAACTGTGAGGTCTAACCCTTGATCAATGGAAACCCTCAGATTATTCCAGATGTCCCATAGCTTTAATGGCTTTGGGGAGTGAAAACTTATCATCTGGAAGGATCCAACCTAAACCCATCAAAATGGCTAAAAAGTGAGCGGCAATACTAAAACAGCCTCTGTTGTATGGTGAAACTTTACGAATGCCCTGATTATTGAGAAAATTTGACAGCACTAGAGCATTTTAACCCCTTCCATGTTTGCATTGTCTCCTAAAACCACTATATGACAATGTGGTACCTGCAATATCTTTCTTCCCCTTCTTTGGTGAGACGTTGTCATGAATGAGTAGTTTTGAGGCTGCTTAAAGAATCACTGGCAAAGATATCAGCAAAAGCAGTTTTAATAGGAATTTGTAAAAGCGCAACTTAACAGAATT
>NW_009196942.1:78528-88971 GCF_000690835.1 Fulmarus glacialis | reverse complement strand
CACAACGGGAGGAGGTTAAAAAAAAAAAAGCTGACAAGACCCACGCTGGTATCGGCGAGAATCGGGGGCTAAGGCGGGGAAAAGGGTTTTTTACCACTTTACATCATTTGGGATGGGAAAATGTGCTGTTTGTGTAAGCAACTCTCGTTAAAGCAGTCCCTCTAACCGTGTTGACTAGCTCTGCTTATAGCGTTGGGATGACCGGCTTATTCCTTGGTAACATTTGTTGAAAGGATGGAGGGTTGCTTATTCTTTTAAAGTCTGAGCAAATTTGTCAATAACATGTCTATGAACAAATCCTCTTTCGACAAGTTGTTTTGTAAAAGTTATTTCAGGAATTAAAAACCTGATTTGCATAGTCGCCTTAATAGTCTATCTATGATGTTTAACGCTTTTATGTGTAGTTACCAACTTGTTGTATGAAATTTCAGCAGTTTTGAAGTCAAGATTTTTACAGAAAACTAATGCTGCGGAGTTCGAACAGATTTCCTTTTACAGAGGCTGTTCTTAATTGATGCTTAAAATACTTGTTTTCTTTTGACAGTATTTGTTGACGACAGAAAGGCCTTCATCATAAAAGCTGATAGCAAAATATGGCTCACTTTCCTTCTGGGTAAGTAGAAGAAATACGTCGGGGGGAAAATACTATTCTTTTTACCTTTCTTTCCCTGGAATTGTAAACAGTATCAAAATATATTTGGAAATACAACTTGGAAAAACAAAAAACCATACCTTATTTTGAAAAGGGATAGAAAATAATTTCCTACCTGGTAACTTTTGTAAAGCTGTTATTGTAGCAGTTGGTGTGGTATCAGAACATTTGTAGGAGAATAATTGTCCAGATATTTACAGATCTCTCCTATCTAGTCATTAAATTCTAGGGGAGAAAAAAAAAAGCAACTCTTGTTAAGTAATGTAATCAAAACAGCTTGTTTTGGAAGGATTATGGAAGAACATACAACTGTAGGGGGATGTAAATTCAGATGTTATTATCTTTGGGAATATTTTGGAGTAAATAATAAAATGGCTAATGGCCAAAGTCTTGGAAAAAGCACCTAAAGTGTTTGCAAAATTAAATAAGAAATGCATTCCTAAAGTTAACAAGTGTTAAATAATAGTATATTTGTCAGATGCACCATTAGATACACTCTTAAAGGTATTATATTAAAGGACTGTCAGGGTATTCCAAAGATGCTGGTACTATTAATCGCACCACCAGTAGTCCTTGTTGCCAAAGGGAGTTTCTTCGATTTGATGAATTACATTGCAAAGTAGTAGCAGGGAAACAACCCTTAGCTTACGAACTATTTGATGAATAAACTGTTCCTGAATTGCTTTACTTACCTCTGTTTATTCAGCATTTCCTAGACTGGTAGTTACTTAAATGAAATAGAAATGTTAAACTGATGGTCAAAATTGAAAAATGCTTTCCTTTGATTGAAATTTGAGGGGAGATTAGGTAGAGAGCTTTATAATTTCTGGAGTTTGTATTTGGCTGTGAAACCCAGATAACCAATTAAATACTTCAGGGAGCTATTTACATTTTTAATAGGAGTAAATCCTTAATAGCAAAGTATGTAACAGCATACAGTATTTGCAGTAGCAAAGAATGTACATATACTAAATATGAAATAGTGAGTTTTGGTTAGTTTTAGTGGTATTTGAATTTTTGTTGTTGTTTTGCTTAAGCTTTAAGGGCCAGAATTTAAAAACAGAGGCTCCCACAGTTGGAACTAGTTTTGTTATAGGGTGTGGATTTTTTTCATTTAAGAATTATCTCCAATTTACATGCAACAATGAAGTTGTCAGATTTTCAAGGACATTCTTATACAACACTTTGCCCTATTGTGTTGGGTTTTTTTTAAATGAACATTGAATTGAGGCCTTATTCTTGGAGACATCCTTTCTAGATTGCACAGAATCTCACAATGAAACATCTTGACTAAGCTGCAGAAGTAGTCAGTGCTTGCACATTCCTCATTATTCCCAGTTCTGCTGTACTCCTACCTAGTCACTTTGGGGATACTTGCAAAGTATTAATCAGTTTCTAGTACGTTTCACATCCTGTTGCATTACAGCATCTCAGTGTTTGTTGTTCTCTTAGTAAATGAGTTCTGTATATTTTGGCTTTATTCTTCAGTATTTAATTTCCAGAATTAGAATGCTTTTTATATGCCATTCATATTGCTTTTCTTAGAACAGAACACAGGCAAAAATAGGAAATCTGAAGAATAAACTATCAGATTTTACATAATAGCCCTAGTCTGCAACAGTCTGATCACATGCTTTGCTTTTAGGGATTCTTAGGCGGGGTGAGAAAATGGCATCTGCAAGTTCAAGTACAGAGTAGCTGTATAAGTCTTAGCATTAGGATTCTAGTATTCCTCTCCTGTCCTATCCTTCATTCCCTCCCCTGTAAGGACATTAATGGGATCAAAGGATGGTCATTTAGGAGAGCTGATCTGCCTGTTTTCCATCAGAAACTAGCTTAATGTTAAGTCTGGATGCAGTCTGTTGAAAAATGTCTATTTGGACTCATAGTGTAAGTCTATAAATTAAGCGCATTGTCTCTTGAAATGTGAGTAATTACGTGAATTGCTGTGTGATTATAAAAGGTCTTTGTTTTATATTTACAGTAGAGTGATTTTGTGAAGTTTTATAAAAATCTACATGAAATTCTCCAAAATAACTGTGAATGTATTTACACTTAATGCATCGACTTTAAATACAAGGTTTACTGAAGAGAAGAATCAGATTTAAATATATTGTTTTCTCTATGAAATAAGTGGTATGTTGAATCTGAAATGTAATTTCCATATTAATATATAATTTATTTATAACAATAAAATACTGTATATTTGGCTTATTTGGAACCACATGAATTTGAGATCATGAAAAAGTAGTAGTAGCTAATGTGCATTTATTTTGACTTTACTGTATATACTTATCTAACATAATCTGTCTTAAAATTGGTATTTTTTTATAGTTGGGGTGTGTGTATATGTAAATGTATTTCAGCATCCAATCTTATTGGGAGTCTTAGAAATGTTACTGAGAAATGAAATAATGCTTTGTGCAAATGTGAGACTCAATAAGTAATAACAGAAAAGTATGGACTGCTCTGTTTCTTTCCATACAATTACTGCACAATGTGTTTGTTTATGGAATATGGTTTGCTGTGTTGCTGATATAGCTAGTGTGCTTACCTGGAATTCCGTATCATATCCATATCTGCTTTTCTGAAAAAGGAATTTGCAGCTCTCCATGAGAACTAACGTAAATATCCTTAGTATAAAAAAATCTGTAGCTCCTGAAACTTTCCTAAGACATTAAATTCCTCTTAATGTGAACTATACTGAGCAATCCTTTGGTGATTTTTTTTTTCTAGAAAGTATGTGTAAAAATGTGAAGTTTTAAATGAAAGCTTGTGGTATGCATTTTCTAACTGAAACCCAGGCTTCTCTTTGAGATAACTACTTCACTGACTGAAGTGGAGCTGAAAAGTGTGGTATTGTACAACCTCAACTACTACGTGAAGTTTGTGGTGGTGACAATGATAACAAGTACTGCCAGCAGCAGCATTGTGATGATAATGATAACAAGTACTGCCAACAGCAGCACTTCCAGGCTCTGTGTTGGAAGAACATGCGGTTTGGGAATATATACTAGGGCATGAAGTGTACATTCAGTCCACTCCTCTTTCTACATAAATTTAGTGTTTTTGCAAAGGTGTTTTTCTTTCTCTTGTCCCTGCTGCTTTCCAGAAGCAGACTACATGCAGTCTGCACATTTACTAACTTCATGACTATATTCTGCATCGGTGTGGAGGCATTTGATGCATGTTTTACCTATGTGCAAGCAACTTGACCCATTCTATGTCGTCACAGAGGCAAGGGCCATGCCCGGGTGCCGGTAGGCTGCAGGAGGTGTGTGCAGATCAGCACCCTGGAGAGGGATACGGTGCTCAGCACCTATCTGGCTCTAGCTGGATGTAAGCAGGGAGAGTGGTTGTCCTCTCCACTTTCTCTCTGCTCCGTATAGCCTATGTGAATAAGAGGGCTCTTCATTAACCATAAAGATTTTCGTGGATTGAAGGCAACCAGTCTACTTGACTTTTCTATGGCAGAGAGCCACTGTGTGCCTAGAGGGCAACCAAGACACCTTCAGTCCAGAAGGAGCACCGTGGTCACTCTGAATGCCTACCCTTTATCCCTCACTCATGCTGGCTTTGCTTCCATGGTGAGCTCTGGATATGTTGTGAACGCTACTCAAGCAAAATGGAGTGGCTTCTGCTCTCTGTGGATCTTATCATGCTCAAGAAGTCAGAGACCTAGACTGTTTACCCACCACATTATCATAATTTGTCTTTTCCCTTTGTCCCTCAAATTACCTCCCTTGTTCTGTACCTACATAACAACAGTGCAAATAGTCTCTGAATGGACAAATGGAATGTTACTGCATGGAGAGTCTACCTTTTAGCATTTATAGTCTCAATTAGATTTGTGTTGGTTGTCACGGTCTGTTTGGATCTCTCAAATTTACAGGACAATGTACTCTGTAAATTAAACTTTATTTTATGAGCTCATTAGGAAGGAAAACAAACAAATACGGCAAACAAGGGCTCAGTCCACTTTGTACAGACTAGTCTAACATGGGAATTCACTAATTCATCACTTAAGTCATGAGGTTTCTAAATCACAAGTTCTCTAATTCGCAGCTCATAACTTGTAACTCTTAACTTGTGCATTTATGAGCAAAACAGTTACCTAGCTGATGGTGGGAGTGCTCATCCTTCCTCTTCCACCATGGTGCAGGTGTCCCCTGTATCACACCAAGAAGCATGAAAGCCTCAGCAGTCCACCTGCTGCTGGATCTGCTTTAAAAACTTTTTGGGTAAGCTGATGTATTTGTACTTTCCACCTTGGAAGTTTGGTCTATACCATTTCCATGAGTTAGCAGATTCTGAAGAAACTGCCAGATGATCAATATGCGAGGATTATGGCTGCGGGAGACAGCAAGCTGCAGGTGATAATGGCTACATAATGACCTTTAGCCCTTTCTGGCCACCGGGGCCTGCCTATGTGTTGCCCTTGCTTTGACCTAACAGAGCTGCTCCTAGCATACATCAGGCTTTAGTATGAGCTGTGTGTTATCCAAAATCTGAGCAGCAGTTGAGTAGACAGTCACAGTAGGTATCTTAAAAATATTTATGCTTATTAAAAAAAATGCTTATCATTCAGTTTTGTTATTGGTAGCTGAAATGGGTGCATTAGATTTTGATGGATCAACTTGAGTGATGCAGGATATAGGTGGGAACTTGCCTATTGCTGAATGCCATCGGCATAATTTCAGATTTTCAGAGAGCTGGCCATAAAAGTTAATTCAGATGTTCCTATTCTTCTGTTCCTCTGGAGGCTGAGTACCTTCTGCGCACCTCTGTAGTAGTACTGTAATTACTTTGAAGAACATGATTTCATGTTCAATTATTTAAATATTTGAGTAACTTGACACCTTTTGTTTCCTTTACAGCTGCTTTTGCAGGAGTCCTACATTGGTAAGGTTAAATTTATTGCTTGAGAGTAATATGATATTTTAAAATAATCAAAATATCATTTTGATTTATATTTAGATGAGCTATTGGGATAATTTATATTTAGATCTTTCCTCTCAAAACCGAATTGTTGTCTCTAAGATGAATAATTCTGTTCTTGTGAAGCTGATGTGAAAGGTTTCTTAAGCCTATTCAGTGAAGAGTGAAGCCTGCTATCCACGTGGAAAATTGTTGCTTAGCTATACAAATTCAGGTGCATTTCCACTAACAGACCTTTTTACCCTCAGTGGGTTTTGAAAGTCCAGGTAAATCCTTTCAACTTTCTCCTGTGTTCTGCTTATTTAGATTCTGCTTTAATTTCTTAGTTTTGCATCACGTTTTCTCTAACCTCTTCGGAGAAGTCTGGCCAATGTTTTCTCTGTGTACGGAAGAATGGCCTTTCAACTACTCTTTGTCAACATAATCCTTGTTTCAGGTTCCGTCCTAATCCTCACCCTTCCTTTTTGTACTATAGGCTTGAAATAGAATGGCTTCTATAGCGATATTCACCAGCTGCTTTTGCAGAGATAAAAAGTAACAGCTTCTGCCACACTGTTTTTGTTTCCTAGCTCAAAAAGAACTATTGATTTTTAGTAGTTTGTGTCTTGCAAATTCTGATTCAAAAGCAGAGTCATGTGCACTGCTCTGTTTCTTTCTTTTTCCATCTTTTCTGGAGATGAGGCTCCTCTTGGAAATGGCAAGTTTTGCCCCCAAAATTATTTGCATTTTTCCTGTTGGTTCTCCCCCCGTAGTTGCACCTTTATTTAAATATACTTTTGATGATAAGCGCATCTATATATAATGGCAGATAACTGCGTTAAAATACAAGTCAGGGAAGATTTTTGTGGAAAAAACATACACTACTTGTTTGTGCACCATTATTTTCACCAGTTTTTAATCTGTGATTCTTTTCATTGTCAGATATTTGAATTTTCTTTCCTAATATGTAGACTTGATAGTTTTAATAGCATTAAACTTTTGATCCTTAGGTGTCTGCACTTAAGTTAAAATGCATTAGAGTATTATAACTAATTCTGTAATACAATTTAATAAATGCTCTATGGATTTATATTTTTTCCATTTAAAATAGTGTGAATAGAGGAGAATGTTGGTATACTATATGAGTAAATTAAAATAGCAGTTTGTAAGTAATCTTTGGGTCTTTGTTGAATGTTTCGCCAGCTGTTCCTTGGTATATATGACTTAGTACAGGCTCTAAAACTCTTTATTCAGTTTTAATTATTATTATTTTTTAACAGGTGTCACATAACAACTCTTTTTGAAAATGACCGTCATTTTTCTCACCTGTCAACGCTAGAAAGAGAAATGGCTTTTCGCACGGAAATGGTTAGATTATATTTCAATAAAAATTCAGTGATTGGAAAACTTCTGTCTGTAATCTTGTGATCGTGGGCTTTCCAAAATTTCTTAATACTTTCTGGATAAGTAAATATATTGATATCTTGCAACTAACATGCATTACACGTTTACATGCAGAGCATTTGTGTCTTGCAGCTGATCACTATGAATGTATCTCTTCACAGTTCATTTAAAATATAATTTAAAAATATGATTCTAGAAGACCTAAAATACAAAACTACAAGAATCTTGTAACATACTTTCAATTATGGTCTTGTTATGCAGCTTTTTTTTAAAATAATTTTTTTTAGCTAATAAATGTTTGCATACATATATACCTTTTGGCTGCTTTTTGTTTTGAGAGTTGTGAAATACTATGCTAGTGCATAGTTACCAGCCCAAATGAGACATTTCCAGAAGTCCTATGAAACAAGGTGGAAGGAAACCCACATTGCTTGTTTCAGTGGCACTAAGAGAAGAGATTTGAAAAACTGGATAGTCATCTTGAATCGTTTTGTCCTATTTGTTATATTACAAAATTTGATTTGAAAACGAAGCTTGTATGTGGCAGTTCATGAAGCAGAAGTGACCTCTTTAATCATAAATAATGATTCTGCTCTCCTGTAGGGTCTTTATTATTCCTACTTCAAGATCATTATTGAGGCACCATCGTTTTGGAATGGAGTATGGGCAATTATGAATGACAGACTCACTGAATATCCTTTAGTGATTAACACCTTACAAAGGTTCAATCTTTACCCAGAGGTGAGCTATGTTATTATTTTAAAAATAATACCTTCTGATAAATCTTTGGTTTCTTTAGATTTGACTACAAATTTGTAAGAAACGTTACTCTGGAAAATGTGGTTGTAAAGATACAGTGACTAATGAAGTGTTGCTTAAATACCTTATTTTAGTTCCAAATTTAAAATGATAAAGTTACTTCATACATTGCAATGAATTCCCAGATTTCAAGTATGTCCAATCAAATGTAAATACTCTCTAGAACTTAGTATTTCATGCCCTGAAGTTGCAATCCAATTCTATACTTCTTGACTTCTTTTGTTCTTTTCACTGAAAGCAAGTAGGTTGCGGAAATTGTTGTGTACTTCAGGAAATATAACATATGAAGTATCAGTTGTATATGACAATAATGCAATAATGTCTGCAGTGATACAGGTACTGAGAGCTTATTTTTGCTTGTGTTTTGTGTAGGACAATGTACTAAAGAATCATCACAGTTCACTGTGGCCCTGAAAATCCATGAGTGGTAGTAGTTTACTTACATGTTGCAGAAAAAATTCTCCTGTAGAAGCCTGACTGCTGTTGTTTGTATGTACTTGATGTTAGACTTGTTACCTGGTTAGACTATGTTCCTACTCTGCCTTTTTGTCACTAAAAAGAACATGTCTTTAAGTCTAGAAACATTTGGTTTTCTGTCTCCTATGGTTTTGCCAGTGTGTCTCATTTTGCAAATGGAAAACTCCTTTGATTAATGTACATTTCTGTAACTGCGTGTGTCAGCAACAGCTTATTTTTTGGAGAACCAAGGACTAATAATGGCTGTAATTGTTGGGTACTAGCATTTATACTTGTTCTCCTGCCCTGTCGGAGCAGAGCTATTTTCGGGAACTATATGTGTAAGGGTTCTCAGCATGCATGTGTTCATACAGCTTGCATGTAGTGCTTTCAGTTGCTTCTTAATTCCTTGCTCTGGAAGAACTAAATGCTATAGATGAGTGCTTTTTGTTACCCTCTCACTGGTTTTGGGTTTGTTGGGGGGTATTTTGGTGGTTTTTTTGGTGGTTTTGTTTTGGTTTTTTAGCTCCAAAGGGATTGTAGTTCAGTTCTAGAAATGCAGCATTAGGAACATGTGCCTTATTTGAATACTGTAAAGTTATTTTCTTTAGCTGAGATAGATTTATTGACTTCAACTGTAGTCTGACTTGCAAAAATCAAAGGTAACTGGTCAAATGAACTTGATCTTAGAGAATCATCAGTATCACCATGAAAGATGACTAAGTAAATTGGGTGATGAAATCAAAACAGGAGCAATCAGATATAGTGGCTGACATTCTGTAAGAACGTTAGGTAGATTACTGTACAAAATGTGTAGGCTTGTCTGTTCATTCAAAGTTTTCTGGGATCTTACTGGCCCATAGAACTTGGTGATAAGGTATGAATTCATTCATCTTTTCTGTGCCTGTCTGGGCATGCAAAGCAGACAAATAGTCTCCTCTGCTCCTTTCAGTCATTTACTGCTTGATGTCTACCCTTCCTGTAAATAGGGTTTTTTTTAAAGTATTTCTTGAGTACTCTTGTTTCCACATAACTACATCTATAAAACTGTCAATAGGTGCGACTTGACATTTAAAGTATGTTCTCCGAATTTATCTAATTTTACTTATGATTATAATGGGGCTAGGTGGTGGGAAGATGCTTGTGGATTTATTTGTTGGCAGTGAAATTTTTCTGTCTGATACTCAGAGTCCAGTCATGTTTTCTGAAAGTGTTTCATTTCCTGTTTGATATTTTAGGATCTTTCCAGCTCTTTCAGCCCAATACTAGCATTAAGGCTGAATTTTAATAAATTTTTTGTTTGTTTAGCGGATTTCAAAATAATTGCATAAAAAATAGCCTTGAAATCCGGTTCCTAAACCCATTAAGAAAAGTAGGACAATTCATCCGCATGTACAGCCGGTACTAGCCGTGAAAACTTCAAAAGAAGGAAAACAAAGGTAAAGTGAATCCACAGCAATCATCTGTGGAAATTATAAATATAAGCAGTAAAAAAATCTGTCAAAAGCAACAGGTCAGTCTTTGTAGTTGTACAATATTATAGTCTCAATAAAGTCTTAATTTTCCAGGTATTTGCTGCAAAGTCAGGTTGTTCCAGTAGTTGTGGTGTTGTTTTCAAAACATCTGTGATCCCTGATGCAAAATGGCAGAGAGATAATGTGTTAATTTCTGTGGTGGAGAGATAATGTGTTAGGCTTGCTCCTGGTTGTTCATCGTTACAGAACAGTTGATATTTCTGTGTGTGGCAGTGATGATGAAAATTTGAGTTGGAGTGATGAGTGTTGCGTAGTTGGCATTAAAGTCCTTTCTCAAAGGCAACTAATAAAATGGATTGACTTTTCTACATGTTCTTTTACAGCAAAGGACTGGCCCGGCCCACAGAGATCTCCTAAGTCTGAGAGCCAGTCTTTTGTTTTCCAAGTTTTGCATCTACTGCCTCATCTGATACGGGACAGTAGAAATTCCAAAAATGCCATTGTGCTCTAATTGACCTAGCAATTTTGTACTACTGATCTGCATCCATTTTTATGCCCATGTTAACCACGTAAAGTAACTTTTGGCAAAAAATGTTTCTGTGTTTTGCATGAAGTACCTAACTGGATACCTTCTTAGGGAGTATTCATGTGTGGTAACATCTGCAGCAGGCACAAGCACTTGTGACATAAAAAGGTTAAGTTGATAAATCAGTAAAATTT
>NW_009196942.1:17954-78497 GCF_000690835.1 Fulmarus glacialis | reverse complement strand
CGGTTCAGCAAGAATGTTTTGTGTGCTTAGGGTAATGTCAGCATCAGGGCTGGTGATGCAAATATGCTGGACAGGTGTCTCTAAGCTGCCATATGCGTTCTGTTGGCAGGGTACGAACCATATTCAGGTGATATGAGGAAAGATTTGAATTTGGTTCCTCAGTCCTGTTGTTGCCTATCTGGAGAATGGGGCAAGTGTCTGGTTCACGTATGCACGCAAGGACAGTCAGAAGTGCCAGGGCAGAGATGTTCAGAAAGCCTTCAGGAATTCAGGATAGTGTACTTTGCAGGACAGAATATTGAGGCAGGGAGTCTTGGTCTAGAAAGATGTAGTTGTATTTTAAATATTTAAGATTTACATTGTGAGACTGTAAAGGCCACAGATGAAGTGAGCCATGGTGATTGGAGCCCTGGTATTAAAAATTAATGAATTATAGAATCACAGAACAGTTGAGATTGGAAGGGGTGTCTGAAGATCATCTAGTCTCAACACTCTGCTCGAAGCAGGGTGAAGTAGAGCAGGTTGCTCAGGGCCATCTCCGGTTTTGTTTTGAATATCTCTACCTCTAGGCAACCTGTTCCAATGTTTGACCACCCTCAAAGTAAAAGTTTTTTCCTATGCATAAGTGGAATTCCCTGTATTTCAATTTGTCTCTTTGTCTCTTGTCTTGTCAAGCGAAAAGAGTCTGTCTCAGTCATCTTTACGCTATGTCCTTCTTGTCTTGGGCAGCCCAGAACTGGACTGAGCACTGGAGATACGGTCTTAGCAGTGCTGAGTAGAGAGGAAGGATCACCTCCCTTGTCCTGGTGACATACAGCCAAGGATACATTTGGCTTTCTTTGCAACAAGAGCTTATTATCGCTGGCTCAAGCACAACTTGTCCACCAGGACTCATAGGTTCTTTTCTTCAAAACTGCTTTCTAGCTGGTCAGCTCCAGTCTGTACTGGTGCATGGTGTTCTTCCTCCCTGGTGCAAGACTTTGCATTTACCTTTTGTGCGATTCCTGTTGGCCTATTTCTCTAGCCTGTTGAGATCCCTCCGAATGGCAACACAAGCATCAACAACTCCTTCCAATTTTGTATCATGTGCAAACTTGCTGAGGATGTTCTCTTGTGCCATCATCTAGTCTTAATAAAGATGTAAACAGAATTGGCACCAGATGAAAAAAAACATCCAAGCTGTCTTGTCATCTACCAAGACAGTCATCTCAGAAGGTTATGAAGTTGGGCAAGCGTGATTTCCCCTTTGTAAATCCATGCTGACTGCTTCCAATCACTTTTTTGTCCTTAGTATGTTTGGAAGTGGTTTCCAGGAGGATTTGCTCCACCACATTCTCAGAGATCAAGGTATAATTCCCTGTGTTTCCTTCTTGCCCTTCTTGAAGATATAAGTGACATAAAGAGTTTTATTAATTGTATGGGAAAAGAAAAGAGGGAATCATCCTTCTTGTACATGTTTTCTGTGACAGCTAATACTGCAGTGGTGAAACATATTTTCAAGTCCGGGAACCCCTGGGTTATAACTTTCAAAGCAGCTCAACTGGAATGGCCACATTACTCATTTATGAACTCTATAAAGTCAGTTATATCCTGACAGAATAGCTTGGTAATGTTAACTAGTGACTTTACTGTGAGATGAGTCGTCATTTTTCTGTGTGTAAAATACTGATGTTTTCTGTGTCAGGTGTTGAGATTTAATTTGGTTGTTATAAGAACATTATGACCTTTGCATGGAAAATGGAAATGCTGTCTTACATTGCATCTGGAAGCCCTTTCTAATGCATGCTTAAATTTAACCTATCAAAGTTTATCTGAGTAAAAACCCTAAAGATTTGGTCCAGGTGGAAAAAAAATTAATTGGTTTTAATGGATTTAATTTGGCTAACTGTCCTCTGTCAAAAAATCTGGGATTTTAACATCTGATTAAAAAAAAATAGTTAAATGGGGAACCTTCTAGACAATATTGAAATGTATAATTTTTTCAAATATTTCAGTTTGATGAATGAAGTTATTTCTGTTCTAAAGCAGACATAATTTTAGTCTGTTAATGAACACTTGGTCGATATTGGATGCCTTTAGGAAATTATGGTCAAAAATGCTAAGTAGTTGAGATAAATTCTGAGTTTAAAAAAAATCCTGGATGAGGGCCAGTTGTCATGAGAGGTTACCTTGGGCATTGAGCTAATCTCGAAGTTCCTTTTCAGAAACTTCAAATCCTGTTTTCCACCTAGGTGGTCCTCGCCAGCTGGTACCGCATATATACTGCCATTATGGATTTCCTTGGTGTACCGACAAAGACATGTTGGACTGTAAACAGAGGAAAAGGGCTTAGTCCTGTTGAAAGCTGTGAGGGTGAGTTGTACTTTATTCTGGTTTCTTCCTGGAAGCGTATAATTGTGGCTTTATATATTTCAGAAGTAATAAGTATTCCTGTGTCTTTATCACTGCCATACTTTCATTTGGCTAAGCCTGTGTTTTTGGCAGGTTCACAACGTAAGTGAGAAGCATGAAAAAAAGATACACTGGGGTGAGAATGTGGGCTTTGCTTATTAGATAGCTCCTCCTACCTAGGTTGAATTATTATATTGCACTTCAAAACTTCACAGTTGTAGTCTGAGCCTTCGTAATGTTGGACTGTTATAAAGAATAAGATGTCCTAAATGTAATTGGAGGCCACTGTACATGTATTACATTTTTGTAGCTTCTGTAGAATCCCCAATACATTCCAAGTTCCTACACTTCAAAAACTTACCCTCTGTATTTCCTCCCCTAACTACAACTTGAGGAGTGGGGAGGAAGAGGAAAAAGGTAACCACAAGGCTCCCTTTTGGAGAAATCTTGTGTAGTGATTCTTCTGGGAAGAATCCTCTTCCTCTTGTGACCTACTGTTCAGCATAAGAATTGCAATCTTACACCTTGATTTTGATACCAAAGCTTGGATGCTGCCACTTTTTTGGGTTTTTTTGCATGTTTAAAGTATTGGCTTGTCAAGTAAGTATTATGCGATGAAAGTACCTTGCAGAGAAACACTTTTGAGATGTTCTACAGTCAGTTAAAGCTGAATCATAGATGGTAGCCTGTGAAGTTGTTTCATTTTATTTAAAATGTCTTTGTGTGGTGACAAGCTAGTATTTTTCCTTTGCACAAAGGCTATAAGAACTCTCTTCAGAGCTTGAATGATTCACTTTCTCCAATTTTGTCAGAAGCAATAAACAGTGAATAAATGTATAACTTTTCATTCCTGTTTTTTGGAAAAACAAAACCAAACCAACAAAAACACCAACTATTGAGACTATCGCGTTTGGTGAGCATATCATCATCTTGCTTTAGAGAACTGTCTTGCTGTATTTTCAGCAATGGTGAATAATCATTTCTGCACACAAAACTATGAAGTTTTGCTACGTTCTCTATAATGAGTAAGGCTTTTTATGCTGTACTGCTGAAATGATTAGAGCCAGGAGGTTTTAAAGAAATAATGGGAAAGAGAATAACAACAGAAGTGTGAATGCAGAAGTGTTTGTGAATGAATAAACGGAAAGATTTGCATTATTGGAAAATCTCTTGGCTTCTAATGAAACAAAGAAAGCAAAGAGCATTGTGTGTGATATCTTTAAAGATGGATTTACTCCTGCAAGAGATGGGAAGTGAGAGTATAGGGAGTACAAACCTATTCTAAAAAGCTCTATGAAGTCAAAACGTAGTCTGTAGAGAATGTTCTTAGTGATGCTTATGCCTTCTATACACTGCAGGTTTTTTCTTTACAGTTAGTGCTTCCCTCTTGGCTTGTTCTGTTGCTGACTGCCCCAATGCTGTGTCCCCCCCTCCTCTTTTTTTTTTTTTTTCTCAGAAGTGTAGTCTTCCGATTGAATCTCTACAATAATCTTGGTGACATTAACTTTTTTGTTGTCTCTTTCTGTAGATACAGTAAGGTAGTATGCTGTGTGCTGTATTATACTGATTGTATGGTGGTTTATAAGCAATATGATCTTTCTTCTATGTTTGACAACGTGTTAACTGTTTGTTTGTTAGGGTTGGGAGACCCTGCTTCCTTTTATGTTGCTGTGATTTTTCTTTTGAATGGATTAATGATGTCACTGTTCTTCATATACGGTACATACCTCAGGTAAGGCGGTTGAGACTGAGCTATTTAGTTGGTACTAGCTGTCAGTTTTTATACTAAATTTGAAAAAGTGAATGCTAGAATATCTTTATGGGATATTGCTTATTTGTTTGTGCAATAGTTGTGCTTTTTATTACATGTACATTGTCACTAAAAAAATTACTGGGACAGAGAAGCTTGTTGCTTAAAATAAATGATGATGCCGGAAAAAGTTGTGGAAAATTTCAGTGAAGTGAAATTCATTGCTACCACTGGGTTGTGGTTAAAACTAAATACTATGCAGGTTTTAAACAGCTTTTGACAGGTTTGTCCTCTTAAAATTATCAATGTAACTCATTTTTAAACAAAGTTTGAATGACAGTATACTTTTAACCAAGATTGGAGTTTCACAATGCTTTGCCTCAAGTCATATTGCATTTCTTTCAATTTAAATTTAATTGAGAAGGTAAAATATTTTTTAAGATAATGCATTCTTTTGGAGACATGTATACACTTCCCTTTTTCTATGAATTTCTGTTTTCAGTATCTGTCCTTAAATTTCAGGAACTGTAATACACTTTCATATAAAAACATTCAGCAGAAAAACAGAAGTGGAAATATTTTTCTGTTTCCCTCTATTTTCATTTGTCGGTTTTGCAAAAAAGCAAAAGGCTGCTACATTTTCGTCTGAGAGATGTGATTGTTTTTCCCCCTCATTCCCTGGCTTCACTGTCTTCTGTTCTCTTCCTGCTCTCTCTGAAGCATGTGCTGGTAGTTCAAATAAAGAACAGTGCAGGGCAGGAGCTGACAGTGGGGGTAAAGCATATATGTTTGTATTCCTTAACATAGGAAATTAATGTCTCATGTTTTCAGGAAGTAGATAAACTTTGAATATCCGTATCATTAACTTGTCATTTTTCTCTCAAGAGAGGTGTATGGAAACCCACATTTTATATATTTATGTTATTGAAAAATCAGTAAGGTCTTAATTTCTGAGTACTTTCAGGGGGCTGTGTTGAACATAAATAACTATCAAGTATTGATAGTAATTCAGTTTTTAATATAAATGATCTGTAACATAGGTAGTCAGGATGACTAGAATATAAATGCAGTTCTTTCAAGGTGTAAGCCACTAGTTATCTGGGGTTATGAAAAATAAAGCAACTACGAAGTTTCCTGCGATTAGGATTTTGATTTTATTTATTTATTTATTCTGAAGAATATTCATAGTTGGATACTAGATCTGGATGACTGCTTAGCCATTGTGGCTGTTCCAAGGTTCCTCTTAGTCAAAGCAAGCCAGAATATTTAGGCTTTTCCATAAGGTGTGAAAAATAAAAGAACTGAATCTGGAGTAATGCAATTCTACTATGCTGAAGTAGGTAATCTTATGAATTGGCATAAGTCTCCTTCATAAAGCTGATTTGTTTCTGCTGTGCATTTTGAAAGGCTTTTTCATAGCCTCACTCATTTGATGGTGGGAAACCATCCTCTAGTATTTTCTCTATCTTTTCATTCCTGAATTTGATAGCAGTAATCACCTCAAGCTTACATAATTGTTTTTTCTAAGTTTTTTTTGATCTCCCTATATGTTCGTAAAATGTGTAATCTTTATATTTCAGCCTTTATTTGCTTTTAGTCTCTTTGCAACTTTGACTAGTGATGGAGGGTGATAGGATAGTGGAAGACCACTTTCTTATCATTATTTTCCAAGCTAGCATGTGTTCTCACATCTGTGCTCCCTGTACTCTATAATGAGCTTGTTCAAGGAGTTAAGCTAGCAGAAAGCTAGTTGCTTTTGTAGGACTAGTTTTTGCTGTTTAGCTCCCTTAACCAATTTCCCCACAAGGTTAGAAGATTGGCAGACATAGTATGTCCCTGCCCTAGAACTCTGTGTATGGTCTCTGGTTATGTAAATGCACTTGGGAATCTTATATGATGCAAGTTAGTCTCAAGTTCTGGAGCATTCTGTGTTAAGATAACTGAAGCAATATGGTGAGAACTCATGCCATTTTTTTAGGGTTTTTTTATGGACAAAGGAATGGCATTTGGATGATAAGTACTTCATGCCATTTTAAGATTCTGCCTCCCCCTCAACCTTCCCTGCCTCTCTATTCTTGTAGTCAAGGGACAGAATGCTTAAGCTGACTGTCAAATACTGCATCGTGAGGAACTACCAGTAAATTTCCTGTATCTCCTTCTGACAGTATTTTTTCAGTATTTTGTTTCTTGCGTGTTAATCAACAATGAATTACAGTGTTTCTCCAGATGACTTTAAGCTTCAGCTTATTGTACCCAGGAAGTCAAAAGACTAGTTCTTTCATTATTCCAGAGCTGACTCTACCAGACAAAGTGTAACTGTTCAGGTCATCTGCAGTTCTTTAAAAATTACTAATTATTTATTAAATTTAGATTATTCTATATTAAACATGGGGGAAGTAGGTTCCAACTGATGGGCATGTACTTCACCAATTGTAGTATGGTATGGGAGTTTCAGTGGAAAGAGTTATCCTTTATCTTTTATATTGGCATAGAAAGGCTTAACTACTGTATCTCCTACATGATATCATTGCACTGTTAGCTCAACACTATACGCAACCCTCTGTGAAATAGGCTCTGTTCACTTCCTTTTCTGGAAAAGATACTGGCAATGTGCATTTCCCTATTCTGTGCTACGGATTTGCCAATCTTTTCTCATGTGGTAAAATAGTGATCCCTTATAGAGGCTGATAGCTCTAAAGCATTTATAATACAATTAAGACCTTTATATTCTAGACTTTAAGGTTTTATCACAGTGTTAACCTTTTGCATAGACCTTGAATTTTGGTTCTGGTTTTGGGTGGTTTTTTGCAAATTTTTAGTTTGCTCTGTTTCTAAGACTAACATTTTTTAATATTAAGCACATTCTTTGGGTTTCAGTGTTGATGCTTTTAGAATTTGTGGAATGAAAGTTTCAGTTTTATGTGCAAGAATGCACAATTCCTGGAGATTGTTTTAGCACTCAGTTGGTATCTTTAATCCTCAGATGTTGTACCCAGAACTCACTGTTCTGTTTGACTTGTATATTAGTGATGGGTGAAGGATCTGAGAGGATCTGAGGTTTGTTTGGTTTTTTTAAAGAATCTTAACAGCTGGCTGATATTTTGTTTAGTAGCAAAAATGTTATATTCTGTCATTCATAATAGTAATGCACTTGTGTGCACAAAAATGTTCTTTACTTTATATCACAGGACATGAGTAATTACAAATCTAGTCAAACAAATAGGAACCTTATCTATTGCTTTTTTGAGATGGGATAAATGTGAGTAATATCTTTGGTTTTAGTATTGACTCCCTGGTGCTAATTATTGAACAGGTGAATTTGGTTTAGAAATATATAAAAATCCTAAAGTCAAGGGCTTAAAAAACTTTCTCATGTTAACATCACAGTATTTCACATAAGAAATTGTATCTTGCATTGACCACATCATGCACTCATTTCTAAATATGTTCTTTGAACGTCCTTGATTTGATTACCCTAACGTAGTCTTAGATTCAGACCAAAATTTGCGAAGATCCCTGTTGGGTGATTGAGCATGCAAATTCTAAAGTTTTCTGCTGAATATCTTAGGGAAGAAATACTCCATTTATATTGCCTGGTGCTTTTAAAAAAAAAAAAAAAAAAAATTGGCACTTTTCAAGACCAAGCTCTGGGTACAGCAGATGAAGCACCAGATGTAATGATCTCAACGAAAGTTTGTGAGGAATGGAATAACCGTTTTTCAAGTTGTTTACGTTAAAATTTGTGTTCTGCAGAGAAGAGCTGGTATATGAAGAGTGGTTTGCTCTGAAATAAACATTAGCTGACTAACTAGTATTTTAATATTGTATGTACGCTGTAGATTGCTTTCCCTTGATGCTTGAAAGCATTCCCCCGTCAGTAAACTTAGCTGTACATGAGTGCTGCTTCACATTTTCCAAGCAGCATTGACCATTGTGAGATTCTATTGTACCTTTTTTTCATGTTCTTTTCACAGTGGGAGCCGTCTAGGAGGCCTCATTACCGTGATGTGTTTCTTTTTCAACCATGGAGAGGTAGGTGTCCCTCCCCTATCCCCCTCCTTTTTGGTTTTTTGTTTGTTTGGTTTTTTTAACATTAAGCTATTTCTCATTTCATTGAAGATAATGGTGTTGCTTATCTATTAGGGGATTAATTTAAAGGGAGTAAGACATCATTGAAAGCAAAATAGCCTATGACACAAAAATGTATAGTACAGTCCAATGTGTCACCTTAGATGTTTAAAAAAAAAATTCAGAAAGGAAATACATGGTAAAGTGGTCCTGAGACTGAAATCTTAGTAGCACAATGGCTTCAAGTTTCAAAACGTCAAAATATTCTGGTTTTGTGTCCATTCCAGATATAACTGGGCTAGATGTACCATATGAACAAGCGTCAGAAATGGAGGAGGTTTTCTTTAAATTGCTATGTATTTTACTGGAAATTCATGAATACACACACACGCACACAACCCCAAAGAAACCTCTGTAGTACTGATGTACTATAGCCAGGGTACACAGAGTTTAGAAACTGTGTATGTGTATAGAGAATTCCTATGCTAAACTTCTTTAGTAAGCTGCATTGGAAAAAAAAAAAAGAAGAAACTGTTGCTTAAGACATCTCTCTGTGTCCCCAGCTAATGCTGTTCATGTCATTGTTTCATATTTTGTAAGAAAAGTCATGGCTTTTATTCTGATACTCCTGGGCAGTTTTCTGGTTTTTTAATGTTCATTTTACGTATATAAATTTGTATAAATATTTTTCTAATTTTACTTAAAATGCAGCTGTACTGTGAAGATTTTCTATATGGAAACTAGCTCCCTTGTGATTTTGTTACGGGTTAGAATTGTGTTTTGTTTTCTTATTTTACTGAGCTGAACTTGGTAGAAGACTGAGTAGTAAGAATATGTAGTTGCACATAATAGAATCAAAGATGTTTCTACTCATAGTGAGCTTTGACAGTTTTCCTGTAAAACAAAAATCTCTGTGATGAAATAGCTATTTTATTTTTAAGTTTCATTTGAAACGTTTTTCGCTAAATATCCTCCATGAAGAATTTTTGCCCATGGATGGTAACTGCCTGGTCCAGACCAGGTAAACATTACAGAGTTTCTAAACTTTTTTTTGGTGCTATAAGAGGGTAAATACAAAGTTTTGTATGGGTTTCCATTCTTCGTAATGGCATTCTGAAGTGAGGTGAATATTTTATCCTTTGCTAGGAAATACTGATAGACTACGCACTGTTTTGCCAAGTCTGTGAAGGTGATAAAGTGTAACTTCAGAAAGGAACAAGCTGAAAACTTCAAAGATAGTGGTAGCAATAATGAAAAGAAGCATTTATTTCACTATGGCACAGGCAGTTCTTCTATCCATAGGAGACTCTTTAGGAGAGCTCATCTGTCTCTGTGGATGACTTGATTTGGGGGTAAAAACACAGATAATGTATTTTGGAGAATGGCATGAAATGAGGTCTGGATAGCTCTACACAGACATAGTCTGGGCTTAGGTGGAGCTTAAGTAGGGTGACCCCCATTCAGGCTCAACTGTATGGATTTCTGGAGAGCAATAGGACTTACTTGCAGAGGTGCAGTGTTAGATCCTAGCTGGCTCGTTGCATTTGTACTGTACCTGATGAAATAACTCAGAGTTGTTTGATATTGTTGTGTATGTAGAGTTATGGTTATACATGTAAGTTATATATGTAGTTATATGTATGTAGGTGGTCTAGCTTCACTGTGTGTACTGTTGAATCACATGCAGTGGATGTGCATGTGCACGTGTGTGTATAAAAAACTATTTAACTCTTCCATATGCCTCTGATTCTGTGGAAATTATCTGGCATGTTGTTCAACAGTACGGACCGGGGAGCTAAACCAGTTGCTAAAAATTTGCTTTCCTTTTCTGGAAGGATAGGACTGAACTACATGGGTAAGCCTCATCTGCAAGTCTTGGTAGCTCAGATCTAATGCTGTGTAAAAGTGGTTAGCCTTCTGGCGTTGAGCTGATGATCCTAAGGCAGTATGTTTTTATTTGTGCTGTGCTTGTGTTACTGTGTTTTAATGATTTCAAGCTTAGGCAGAACTGATGTATTTATACCTGCAGCAAAGTTAGTTTACAGGCTTGATAAATCATCCACGTATGATTGAGTTTAGTATTACATTCCGAATATAGAAAAATAGCATGGGCTACATTAGTCAATCCATTTTAAGATAACGCTTTCTTTTTATGGTTGTATATGCTCATCATTTCTTTCATTTCTTTATCTCCTCCAGTATCAAAAGATTTAGTAAATCAAATGTTGCTGTAATCTTGAAAAATGATCAAAAAGACTACACTGCTTTAGAATAATCATGATTATATTTATTGCTAAAAAAAATAATTTCAACTAATCACATCTGTGCAGTCAGCTGAAGACAACACATTAGTGTGTATATATATATTTATGAAAGGTTTATTTTAATTGTAATCAGGGTGGAGCTTTTACAGAGAGTGCTTTTAGACAGCAAGGACTGTGTTTGATTAATGTGATGGGCTTCTGTACTTTGCATTTATTTTACACTATTTCTACACATTTATTTTACACTATTAATTTAACGTATTTGTGAAATAGCAAGACAATAAGCAAGGAACTGTATAATGTTGATTCTAGTGACTTCTTTGGTAAAACAGTATTTTAAAAAATGGTTTTAAGATTATAGGAGGTGAAGGAGAAGGAACATCCTGGCGTCAACATCCTATAAGCTTTCATAGATTCATTATAGTCCATATCAAGATGAACTACGTTTTTGTCCTGTAGTTGTAAAGAACCTACTTCCAATTTTTAGTGCAAATCTATTGATAGCCATTTTGAACCTCTTTCTTTGTATGTCAAAGTTGCCCTGTGAAGTTGTAATTATTTTTTTGATGGTCAGTGCCATCTGCAAGCACTTTATAAAGAGTTGAATATAAACATTGGAGATGATCGTTGTGGCTGAGCCATTTCTCATGAAGCCCAAGAAATTAATGGAAAAGCTATTCAGTTGACTTCATGTATTATGCTTTGCTTTATTAGGTTAAAGAGTGAAGTATATAAGTTAGTATAAGCTCTGTAAGAGCTTAATTTCATGTGTTCAATTCTACTGCCCTGTTTTGGAGGTCAGCTTCGGATTTTATATTTCATGTGCTGTTGCTAGTAGAAATGTGAAATGTTTATAACCTAGAGAACTCGAGCATAATGAAGAATATGTTGGTCTATCCTTCAGATCCTCTCCCCACACACTTTCTCTAAGTGTGACAAGTTGCTGCCTGAATTTGAGAATGGTTTTAGTTACCTGAATGAGTTGTTAATTTCAGCAGAAGCAGGGACAAGCAGCTGCTGTCCGGGCTTTTTTCTTGGGTGTTCTCTTGCTGCCACGTTTAATTTTGGAAAAGCAGTGATCTATTTTAATTAAACAGTGCATCATAGACCTCATGTCTGGAAGCTGCTTCCTTTTTACCTTCTCTTTTCTGCTTCCTGGCTTGTTTTTTTTAAGTTTGTGAGTAAAATCTCATGTAGCTTGTTTTTTGCTTTATTGAAGTATCTGTGGTCATTCATTTTGAAATACAAATGCGTTGTTTTATGAAAATGTAGCAGCAAATGTTATCAGCTAACCCAGTTCTTATTTTTAGTGCACCCGTGTCATGTGGACTCCACCTCTTCGTGAAAGTTTCTCATACCCATTCCTTGTGCTTCAGATGTTGCTTTTGACCTATATTCTCAGGTACCTCTCAATTTATACTGAGCTCTTTACAATGATTGAAAAAATTGAATGTCACAGGACATTTTTTTAAATGCGTTTATTTAAATACTAAAGTGCCTCTGTATGCTGTAGCAGTGATGTCATTAACATAGAAACTTTCCTGTGACATTTTTTTAAATGCGTTTATTTAAATACTGAAGTGCCTCTGTATGCTGTAGCAGTGATATCATTAACATAGAAACTTTCCTGTGGCTGTTACATTGCAGACGCTGCACCAGTAGAACTGCAGTCATATTACTCACTTATTAAAAGGAAAAACTTTGCAACTTGAAGGCATGATTAAAATAAAAATCAGAATTACTGTGTTGGCAAATACGTATCTAAACTAAAAATCAGAATTTTTGGTTGATGTCACTTCCTTCCCATGAGAAGCAAGCTGATACTCCATCAATTGGTTTTGTCCCTCTTGGAGAGTGGTATGTTGGTTGCACTTAGAATAAGCGTATGCGATGCAATGGAGGATGCTATAGGCACCCATAAGCTAGTATGTTCTTGCAGTTTTCTATGACTAATGAACTAGTCTAATTAACTAGTTCAATGATTTAGAACAATCTAATTTTTTTTTTCTTGAGTTTATTAGCCCAGCGGTTGTTTCTGGCTTGTGGCATGATTGTGTTAGTGTCTTGCCCCTGTTTTGAAAACTAAGCGTGATCGTTAATATTTGAGGGCTTTTCCACCAACTCCATCACATCAGGTTTGCAGTGTATTTATGATTTAGCTGAACTTGGTACTTGTAACCCCAGATTTTCCTTTATTAGGCCATACTGATTTGTAGTTATTGATGATTAAACAAAAAATATTTTGTGCTCGTCTATCACTAACTTGTGGTTTTTAGGCGAGGAAAAGATACATGCTTTCCAGAAAAATATTTTGAGGAATAGTTTGTAGAGTGATTGCTAGATTTCATATTAGAAAGACACCTGTTCACTTCATGCTAAATTGTGAGGTCAAACAAAAAAACCGAGGAAGTTACACTTTAAGTTAGGATGATCAGAGCGCATATATTCTGTACCTATAATTATGACACTTCTTTATTAGATAGATTCACTCCTGTTCTTCAAATCTTGGTACATAAAATAGTACCTAGGCTTGCTTACTGATGAGAAGTAGGTATTTAATCTAAGCATTTGAGAGTGAGGTTCCAAAAAGGAGATACACATTTTAACTTTCTGTTTCTCAGTTGTAATTCCAGCTTCAAGAGCAGCTCTGTTTTATGTATAGGAGTATTCCAATGAAATACAGGAACTATCTTTGAAATAGACTAGAACTTAAATTCTCCATTAGTTGTATCACTTGTATCACATTTGTATCACAATGTATTACTTAATACGTTAGACTCATGCTCAGCATGACTTCCAATAGAAGTTAATCTTCAGGCTTTGTAAAAGAAGCTGAAGAAAATTTTACAGAATTTGGTAATCTGTTGGATTTGGGTTTTACAGCAGAATATTTATGTTGTCTTCATCTGTTGGAGGCCACTTAGTGACATTTGAAACATGACATGTTTCTGAAGTGAACTCAGAACTAACACAGGATTAAATAAATAAGACTTATAGTAGGACGCAGAGAATGGGCTGTTTCCAGTTAAAAGATGAGTTTCATTTATTTGTCATTGTCTCCTGCTCTGAAACCTCACTCAGGATTGCTGGCAGAAAGTTGCAGAAAGTAAATATGGAAAAAATGTGAGAGAGAGGATTTAAATCACTTTCAAATGCAGACTGTTCTGAGAATAGTTGTGATCCCAGCTGAAATGAAAATGGCTGTGACCTGACTTTAGAGTTGTTACAAGAAGGTGGACCACTGCAAGTGATGTAGGTTGGCCTGCTATATTACACGCTGCCAGGAAAAGACTTGTTTGGTAATGAGTGACTCATCAAATAGTTAAGGAACATTAAGCATCAGAACTATTGTTTTTGGAAACTGATGGAAAATGAATATTAAATTTACTTGAGTAGTGTTATTTGTAGTTTATCAGTATTGCTAGCTAACTTCCAAGGTCACTTTGTTTTTATTGCTTTCTTTATTGTACTTTTCAATAATATGCAAATACCTGTGTAATTTTACTTTACTGATGTCTATTCTGTCTCTTTTTCCCAAGGATTCCGAATATTAATACAGGAAGCTTGATTGCACTGTGTGTTTCTAATATCTTTTTCATGCTTCCCTGGCAGTTTGCTCAGTTTGTTCTTCTAACACAGGTAAGACCATATTCACCTCTAAATAACCTCTTTGTCTTATCTAGGCAAATTGACTGCTTTGTATAGATAGCCATTGAGTTCAATACTATACCAATGCTTTACTTTTAGCCAGATTTCACTCTTGCTCTCAGGGAAGATTCACACCATTTATCACATCAGTATTTTTCTAGTCTTAAGTTTAAGAGTTGACTGTTTACACCACTCAGTCTTCTGTTTCCAGGACTAAGAAATTTATTTTTCTCTTAAAAGCAGCTTTCAGCCTCAGATCAGTACCTTAGAACAAGTGCAGAACAAGAAAAAACTTTGTATATTGAAGTATAAAAATAAAAAAGGCATAGATCTTGCATCTCTTTAGGCTATTCAAAATTTTTAAATGGAGCAATGTTTGCATGGCATGTAATATCTGGCATGATTTTGCATGATTTGCTATTTAATTTTGATGAGCCTGTGAGTAGTGGCATAATCTTACTGTCTGAGAGTTTGGACAGTTGAGGTAACTTTAGCTAGTGTTGAAATACAGTAAATGCTAATGTGAGCAATAGGATACTGTCATACAGCACACTTTCTTAGTGTTTAAATTGACTGAAATGTAGCCTGTTGGTTGAAATCCATCTATGTCCCCATACCTTTTGACTTGTCTGTCCTACTTGAAGCAGATGTTGCTTGGTTTGAGTTGATAGTTTTGAACAATCAATATATGCTGTGGTATGCAAATTTCCTAACTGCAGAAGAGGAAGCCGTTAAATTCTGTAAAATGTTGTTGGAAACTCATCGCTGTAACCTGTTTAAGATGCTGGGCCTGAAATTTGAAATTACAAGTTCAATTCATAATTTCATTAATTTCCCATGTGACTTTTAGCAAGCTGCCTAATCAATGAATCTCATTTTCCTCAGCAGCAAATAATGGATGTTCCCATACTTTGCTGAAAAGTTAAGGTTAAATAATGTTAATGAATGATTTGTTTTGGTTTTTTTTAAATCTAAGGGTGAAAGATGATGAGTTAGTGCTGTGTTTTGATGACTTGCATTTTTGTAAAGCTGAATACTTAAATATTCACATGAATTTGATAATTGTTATTCAGAGCACCACAACAGGTTTTTTGAAATAAACCATTAAGAAATGTCTAAGTATTTACTTAGCAAAAAAGTAGCAATAAAAGTTAGTTTGATTGTTTGAATAATCACTTTTTTGTATGAGTGTGTGTTCTGCTAGAAAGAGTACACTACTGCAAATTGTTTAAACTTATCTTTCACTTTTGATTCTAGATAGCTTCATTATTTGCTGTGTGTATTATGGGTTATATTGACTCCTGCAAATTACAGAAGATACTCTCTGCTCATATGGTAATACTTTTTTTTTTTAAATTTAAATCCCCTAAAACAGGTCAGAGCATCAAAAGAGGCCATTTGTCTGAAGTGTTTTCCTTAGTTTCAAGGTGCTTGAAAAGATGCAATAATAAGGGATGGAGGGGCCTGGATTTGAATATTTGATCTTATGTATATTTATATCACAATGTCAGAAACTAGGATCCCTCTGGCGCACAGGAATTTTTGAAGTCTAGAAAAATTATTATCCCAAAAGATTTGTAGAAATACTGGCCTCTCCTTTCTGTCTCTAATCATTCCATGGACTTGAAGGTACTGTTTCGAACAACAGATTAGAAAACATACCAAGTAATAGAGCGTGAGCAATAAGAAGTTGAAAAGGCAGCATTCATCTCATGCCATAGGTTAGTAGAAACAAAAAAATGAGATGTTAGTAAGTCAAAACTTACTGTTAGTAAGTCTTTATTACTGAAGGAGAAGAACCCCAGCTAAAATACGTTTTTGAAGACTTCTGTAGTCTTGACCATGCAAAGATGTTGTGGTTGAACTATTTGGGGAGATATTTAGAAAGCAGGACAAAGAAAGTCTGAGGAAAAACTATTTTTTCAAAAATGGGTGAGAAAGTCAACAAAAGAAGGAGATGATAAATAAAAGGCATGTAAGTTTCTGCATAATGTATCTGATTTTCATTTTTAAAGTTAAGATAATGATCAAGTTTTGCTACCAGAAGTTTTGCTTTTTGAAGCGAGATGACAGCTTTAAATATACAGCAAGATGTAAGCAACTTTTTTGAAGAAATATGGCTATCTTTAAAAATATATTTTTGCTAAAATTGTGCTATGCAAATTTAGCGGGCACAGAGAATGTTTGCCACAGGAAAGAAGCTTTGAGCTAAATTGTATTTCATATGTTTTCAAACATATTTTGAAATACTGTAAATGATAAATTAAAGACAGTAGTAAGTTCTATGTGACTAATTTCTATGCAACTAATTTTTGGAATAAACCTGGGACGCCAAATGCTTGTTCCTGGTCAGATTTACCAGGAAAATTTGCAAATAAGCATCTTGGTTTAGTAATTTTTTACAGAAGCGGGATGAAATACTTAAACCTTTTGGCTTATGTCAATAGCTATATCATAATTTTGATGCCAAAGTGTCATAAAAAGCCTATTTTCAGATAGATAAACAATCATGTTATATTACCGAGAAAGCTTAATAAGGCTGAGTAAATTGCCAGTCTTTGTTTTGTGGTGTTTTCAATTTTTGCTCCCCGCCACTTTTCTGTGGAAAACTATGTGAGGGGGGAGTACAAAAGTCTGTATATTTTATAACTAACTACATTATTTTTCCTTATTCCTGTGTGTAGAAGAAGACAGAGGTTGATCATTGATTTTGCTCTCCAAGTTAGAAAGCAAGCTGAATTACATTTTCTATTAAAAAGAAAGCACAGTAGGAGATCAGGATGCTGCATAAAAGTTGTATTTCAGCCTTGACTTTCAACCTCATATAGTTAACTGCGTATGATCAAATAGTCAGGGTTCTGCTTCCTTGACTTTGGTGATGATTATGTTTTAAATGTATGCTTCTCGGTTTGGAAGAAAGAAGACAACAAACATCTTATTCAACATTTTTATGTTTGTCCAGAATTCTGAAAGATAACAAACAGGATGGAGAAATAATACAAAAATTTGAAAAAAATGAATATGTTAAGAATAACTTCAAAAATATAGCTGGTATATCACGTAAGATGAGTTAGCCCTATGATCAGATCTTTTTGTCTATAAGGACTTTTAAAATATAAATTAACATAATAAACTACACTTGGCTACCTATCACCATTAAGTCCTTATAATCAGTGTTTTCAGAACAATTCTGTAACCTGAGTATCAAGCTTGCACTTGCTGTGAAGTAGGTGTCTTTAAATTTAAAGCTGTTCATACAAGGTGATTTCTATACTTGGGCAATTCTTACCTTTTCTGTTTTAAATTTAATTATTTTTATTTTCTTCTTTCAGGTATCTCTTTTAGTATGTTTTATTCTGATGTTTGGCAATTCAATGTTATTGACATCATATTATGCTGCATCTTTAGTAGTTATCTGGGTAAGTTGTTTAAGAAGAAAATCATATGACATGCTAAGACTAATGCTGTACTGTTATGTATGTATTGATGTAAAATGTGAAACTGCCGCATCACCAGATAGTTGAGAAATCTTTCACATGACAAACAGAATTAGACCTTAAAGATATTTGGAAAATGGGTAAATACTAATTTTAAAAATCATGGGTTTACACCAAGACCTCTTCATAAGAGAAATTCAGTTAAGGCTCAGTTCTCTTCTTTTTATAGCTCTCTCCTTTTTATAAAAATATAAAATTTACCACATATGTATTTTTGACCAGAATAATTGTAAAACAAGAACATGAGCAAGGAGGAGTTTGTTTTAAATGCTTCTTTATTGATTGTGAAACTGCAAATGCAGAACAAGTGACTAAAACATATATAACAATGGTTTAAGACTATTTGAAACTGCTGAGTCATGCTAACATGTTAGTGAAATTACTCACTGAAGACTCATCATCTCATCATTCACTATCTTAATTTTTCCTTAAATAGGAGAACCAACCCCCAACCTCTGTCAGTTTCATATAGTTTCTTTTAAGGGATTTATGTACATAGGAAATAGGAGATAAGACTGTGTGAACAGATCTAGTTTAGCATACTACATATCATCTCCATTTCTGATTCTTTTTGCCTTTCCTAGAAGCTTAGGGTGAGCTCAGTGATTTTTTTGTTTGTTTGTTTATATTTTGTCCATCAACAAGAGTGGTAATTTCTCACTTCTGCTGAGAATAAGCCGTCTTGGCTACTGGTATTTGCTGTAGTATAGTTTGCTTGTTATAAACCCACTCTAGTTTCTTGTCGCAGCTTCTGTAATTTTATACTAAGTACAGGTACATTGAGTTTCTTGCCTATTTTTTGCTTTGGAAAAAATATTTATTGTTTGTCTGTTATTTGGGTGCTTAGAGTGTCACATATGAACTGGGTTTCTGAAAGCTTTCAAGTTCATTCTCATTTTTTCTTAATTACATTGTTCATCAGATTAGCTTAAAGTGAGTCTTCCTTGTGTCATAAAATGAGGAACATAATGTGAAACAGAAAAATACCAGTAACTCCTCCCACCCCCCATATTCTGTTGCCTTGTTTGAAAATTGTTTGTATTATGCTGCCAGTAATTTATTTATTGCTTCAGATGTCTCTTGTCATTCGTGGAAGCAGACATAATTCAGTTTCCCATTGGCTTTGATTTAAAGAACCTTAGAGCTGTATAATACAGAATCTTACTTGTTAAGGAGAAGAGTACTCTTCCATTAATTGAATATAAACTGCAGTAAGAGTTTTTGTGTTGGCATGCTTTGCCAATGCAGGGTGAGATCACAATATTAGATATTAATTCATATTTCAGGTTGTATTAATTATGGAGGATTTTTTAATAAATAGCTGTGAGGTGCAATAGGCGCTTACAAAAACAAAAAAACCCTTCATCCAGGGTACTGGAATATCTTATTGTTACTATATGTTACCTAAAAAATGTACGTTCGTTTTTTTTATTAGGGAATTCTTGAATTGAGTCCAAAAGTCTTGAAAAGCAGCAGAAGAGAAGTCTATCTATGGGTAAGGAATTTAATACATTTTGAATTTCAGAAAAGAACTATGACTTTATTTTCTTTTAATGAAATACAGAAATAACTTCTGGTTTATTTTCTAATAGTCGAAAATCAAGAAATATAGCTGAACTATTCTCTTTAAGTAAATTGTCCATATTCCCAGAAATTAATCTTAAATTACTGAAGGAAGAAAAGGGGCATAAACATACATTTATATCAGAAAATTGAAATAGCCTTGAAATGGCAACACATTTAGTTTTAAATTACCAACTTAAACATGTTTACAAAAACCTAGGACCTGTATGAAAATCTCTTCAAAGTAAAGGACAATTTAGAAAAGGCAAGTCAAAGGCTAACAGTGGTTGCAGAAATGGAGATTAAGATATTGAATTAGATACTCACTAAAATGTGTCCCATATATTTTTTTAAGATATTTTTATAACAACAGCAAGCAGCTTGTAATTACATAACTAAGTAAAGGAAGAAAGTCGGAGTAAAACACTGTAGGGTGTGCGGGTGGGGTTTGAGGGCAGTAGAAGTCATGTCCAAACATGGAGGACGCCCCCAAAACTATGACAAATAAAATATAGCACTGTAGAAAACATGAGAAGCAACTTGCTGCTTAAGACATAACTTGTAAAAATAGGAGCCTACTGAGACTGTATCTGGCTTAAGATGGGCATTCTTGTTAAATGAAGGGTAACCTGGTAGCAAAACTGGATGGAATTCATACAGTTATTATCAGGGAATTAGAATATAAGGGAATTAAAAAAAAAATACTTATAACAAACTGCAGTGCTCGTATAACCTGCTAATGTGGTTAGCTGTGGTACCAGGGGAAATGGGAGTGTAGGCAAATCTCATGTCAGTTTTTAAAAAGGACATCCAAACATGTGTGGATCTGCAGACCAATAAGTCTAACTTTTGTAAAAGAATAAGAACTTGAACAGTTTTTAAGTTTTTAAGGCTATATGTACAGCAATATAATGAGATAGGTCCAATACAGCCTCTGTGAAAGGAAATAATGTCTGGCAAATGTATTTGACTTCTTTGAAGGATGTAGATAAGGGTGTGTGGGTGAATGCAATGCACTTGAATTTCAGAAACCTTTTGGGGAAGATACCTAACTGGAACTATAAAAGCAAATAAGCTCTATGGGATAAGGTGTGAATGTTAGAAGGTAAGAAACAAAGGGTGGGATTAAATGGTAAGTTTTCAAAAGAAGACTACCACCACCACCCTAAGTATGTATATAAAGTAATTTAAATAAGTTCTTGCCACTCAGCAGAGAAATCTTGGAATTCTTATGAAAAGTTCTCTGAACACATTGATTCATTACTGAGCAGGCGTCAAAAAGGAAGATACATGATGGAAGTCATGGAGAAGGAACTGCAGAGAAAGCAGAAAATATTTTTTTATTTTGTCAACTCATACTTAGCATCCTAAATATTGCAAGCAGTCTCAGTCAATATGTCTTACTTTAAAAAAAAAAAAAAGATAGAATGCCTTCCCCCAAAAGGCACTGCCATCAAATTTAAGTAGAGAGAGTATGAAGATAATTATTAATGTAGAATTGCTGAATAGCTGAGATTTTAAAATAGGTTAGAATTCTACATCTTGTAAAATAAAGGTAAATATGACAAAGCCAGTGAATAGAAGTAGGATATAATTATAGTTTGTTTAGTGCCCTTATGCTAGCAGCAATAAGCTTGTAAGAGAGAAGAAGGATACTGTGGAAGCAACAAAGATAGAGGCATTCAGAAAAGGATTAGGTACCTCCTAGGTATTTAGGTTCATTTGCAGCTATTAAATGGGGTGGTTGAATGCAACCCATCGTCACATAAAAACCCTGGTTACATTAGGGTAAAGATCAGTTTGTATTTTGTTGTTATATTCTCTCTGAAAGCATCTACTGCTGGTCCCAGATACAAGATACTGAACCAGGTTGTCCTATTCATTTGATCCGGTTTTATAAAGAATTAGCTAGATTAAGCCAGATTGCCAGGAATTTAATCTTTCTGGTACAGGGGTAAACATGATATGTAACTAGAAGTAATAATTGTACATACTTTCTTTGTATTTCCTTCAAGTTCTAACTTGAGATTATTTTGAAAAGGTACTATAAATCAGCAAATTCCTCCAAAGATTTGAATTAGCAGAGTAGTACAACCTGATAATATGGAGAGGCTATTGCTGGGAAATAATTACTGCACACTGGTGTATGCAAAACAGATGGAATCGACAGTTAGGCTGCTCCTGTTCAAAGTTAACTGTGGTACCTCCTCTGCTACAATGTCACATGCAGCGGTACAGCTGTAGTATAAATCAATTGCACAAAATTATTTCAGCTGTAATAGAAAATACAAAAAACCTTAAAACATCCTAGTGTACTGAAGTTTAGGAAGTGTAATTTGTTAGAAATTACTGTACTTATTGGTGATAACATAGAAGAGTTTGTAACTAGTAGCTAAATTTAGTAAGCTTTTTAAAAAAGAAAAGCTTTCTTTAAAAGTTTATTGAGACATAGAATCATTTAGGTTGGAAAAGACCTTTCAGATCATCAGTCCAACAGTTAACCTAACACTGCCAAGTCCACAACTAAACCATGTCCCTAAGCACCACATCTACAGGTCTTGTAAATGCCTCCAGGGATGGTGACTCAAGCACTTCCCTGGGCAGCCTGTTCCAATGCTTGACAACCCTTTCGGTGAAGAAATTCTTCCTAATCTCCAATTTAAACTTTCCCTGGTGCAACTTGAGGCCATTTCCTCTTGCCCTATCACTTCTTACTTGGGAGAAGAGACCAACACCCACCTTGCTCCAGCCTCCTTTCAGGTAGTTGTCGAGAGCAAGGAGGTCTCCCCAGAGCCTCCTTCTCTCCAGTCCCAGTTCCCTCAGCCGCTCCTCATAAGACCTGTACTCTAGACCCTTCACCAGCTTCGTTGCTTTTCTGTTTATTTCATTCTGAATATATATTTTTTTTTTTAAGGTCATTGAAGGATGTGCCTGGTTATTTGGGACAGTCACCTTGAAATACCTAAATTCTTTAGCTTTTGGAATAGCTGATGATGTAAGTTCTCTTATCTGAGTATCTGGTTGGTGTCTTTCAAAAGTTTTTTTAGTTCTTAATATTTTGATTTTGGCATCTTACTGATATACTTTCCTGAAATTCCAAGATTTGTTTTGCAGAAGTGGGAGAGGGATTGCATATTTGCTTTCTCATTCATTATGTATTATCACTTTGAGGTGTTATTACCAAAGTTGGTGAAATGACAAATGTTTTTACTATTGAGTTAATAAATGCTCTGTGTGTTTGTTTTTAAATGTGGATTTATAGAGCTTTGCTTATTTTGGATATCTTCTACCTACATCTTTTCTTTATTTATTCAATTTCGTAGTTCACCTTACTCTGAAGCTAATTTTTAAGACAGTTTTGAAATGCTTGTTGTAACTAGGACTCCTCGCTTCACTTTAGCCCCTTTATTGTCAGATTCTACCGTTAAAAACCTATCTGCAGATGTGCATCAAGGGACAAAATATGGGAAGCTCGTATCTTAAAATAGGAGTATGCAAAACTATACTCTTGTTGAACCCAGTTGAAATGGTAACACCCTTTTTCTGCTGCTTTCTGCTTTTTATTTAACACAGTCCAATCTGTGTAACACTCAAAGATGTCATTTAATATACCGGAAATATATTTTTGGTGCTCTTATAACTATATTGTAAATGGTATAAACTTCTGTTCTAATTAAAAATATTTCTCATATACATTTAAACTACTTTGTTGTGGAAAATAGGACGGTTTTTGCTTACTACAGCTTTTTTTTTCCTGCATATCCTACCAGGCTCATATAGGAAATATATTAAAATCTAAATTTATTGGCTACAAGGATTTTGATACATTAATGTATACCTGTGCTGCAGAGTTTGACTTCATGGAAAAAGAGGTAATTTGATCAAAATAGATGATTATGAAAGAGGGAACTTTTTGTTTTATCTTAATTTATAATTTAAAACATCTGAGAGCCATAACCTCCTACTGCTGTCGTAAGTTTAAGTGCTTACTCGTGAATTTAGAGACATTAATGCACTTAAGCTAAATTTAACTGTTTTTATTGCTTTTAAATGAACTAAAAACAAAACAGTGTTTTGGTTTTGGATCTAAAGATGTGCTTACTTTAATGTAAGAAGTGCTTGCTCAGGGATAAATGAAAGGTTACAGTTCTGCAAACTTAAGATTTTATGTGGCTGTCAGTAACTGGTTTTGAGTACATGGAAAACGTACTGAGAGCTGCAAAGGTCTTGTGTGGTAGATTCAGACTACAGAAGAGCATGGAAGCTTCTTAATGTGATGTTAGTAGACTTCCTTAGTTCATCAGTAGATATGTATTTAGAATGTTTATAGGTTACTCAACCCATAGTACTCAAATTCAAATGAGATACAATCTACTTTTAGTCTTTGGGTGGCTTGCCAAAGAACTGGGAATAATTTACTGATGACCCTACTATTATGACCCCTAGTGTGATTGCTGGGTGGAGTTTAAATTTGAGTTTCTTTAAGCTTGCTTTGTTCTTGTTCAATGTTTAAATTTACATTTTACTCAAGGAAGAACTCTTTATATTTTTTTCTTTAAAATGACCATTGAAGTAATTATAGGCGAACGGAAAGCAATTAATGCAGTTTATTTCCATTGTAGACTCCAGTAAGATACACAAAGACTCTGCTATTACCAGTTGTTCTGGTGGTTTTTGGGATAATCATCAAAAGGGTAAGTGATTGATTTAGTGAATCACCTTTACCTTGAATTTACTTTTTGAGTTTTTTGAAGGCATCACTATTTTGAGATGGGAAGAAGTTAGTGTGGTGGGTTAACCTTGGCTGGCTGTCAGGTGCCTGCCAAGCCATGCTCTCATTCCCCATCCTCAGCAGGACAGGGAAAAGAGAGTTGAAAAATCTTACAGGTCAAGGTAAGGACAGGGAGGTCACTCACTGATTTTTCTGTCATGAGCAAAACAGACTTGAATTGGGGAAGATTAATTTAATTTATTGTAAATTAAAAATAGAGCAGGATTGTGAGAAACAAAACCAAATAAAAACACTTTCCCCTCATCCCCATCCCCTTCTTTCCAGGCTCAATGGGTCCCTCCCATAGGCTGCAGTTCTTTAAGAACTGCTCCAGCATGCGTCCTTTCTACGGAGTACAGTCCTTCAGGACCCAGGAACGGACTGCTCCAGCGTGGGTCCCCCACAGGTCGCAGCTCCTGCCACAAGACCTGCTCCTGTGTGGGCTCCTCTCCACGAGCTGCAATTCCTGTCAGGAGCTTGCTCCTATGTGGGCTCTCCATGGGTTACAGCTTCCTTCAAGGCATGTCCGCCTGCTCTGGCATGGGGTCTTCCACAGGCTACAGGGTGGATATCTGTTCCACCATGGTCCTCCATGGGCTGTAGGGGGAAAACCTACATCACCATGGTCTCCACAAGCTGCAGGGGAATCTCTGCTCTGGTGCCTGGAGCACCTCATCCCCCTCCTTCACTGACCTTGGAGTCTGCAGGGTTCTTTCGTTCTCATTTTTCTCACTACCCTCTCTTAAAGCTGCTGCACAGTGGTTTTTACCTTTTCTTAAACGTGTTATCAACAGAGGCACCACCAGTGCCACTGATGGGCTCAGCTTTGGCCAGTGGTAGGTCTGTTTTAAGCTGGCTGGAATTGACTGTCTGACATGGGGGCAGCCCCTGGTCTTTTCTCACAGAAGCCACCCTGCAGCCCCCCTGCTACCAAAGCCTTGCCAAGTAAACCCAATATAGTTAGACAAAATAGAGGTTTTCAAAAATATTTGCTTAAAATTCTGTATTCTCTTCATACAGATTTTTGCAAAGGTCCAGTCCTGAGTCAGTGGTAAAACTTGCTTTGATGTGAAGCGCCAAAAAAATTTCTGTCACTTAGCTGATGAGGACTATAACTGAAGTTTATAACTGTTTTTGTAAATTTGATTATGTATAATTTGTGTAAAAACAACTTACAGTTTACACAGGAACAGATGGGATAACTGCTAACTGCCTGGCTAATTAAACGTCCTGAAAAAGAATTTTTAGCTAAAACGTTGCATGTCTTTATCTTAGCATTATCTCAAAATGAGATTAGCCAGGTGTAATTTAATTTAGCAAATGTTGAAAATGCTTTTGAAAGTTTATTCATACTTTTTGTTGTCTCTTGTTTTCTTCAGGTAATTAAATATCTTAGGTGGGCCTTATCTCAGGCAGGCCAGTATGAAAGGTAAATATTGTCTTCTTTTTTAATGTAAAACTGAATTTTCTGCTGGAGGTTTATTTGATTTGCTATATGCTAAATAATTCAGAATTCAGACCAACATTATGTTGGTCCTTTTTGAAGGGTAAATTACGTATCGTTCGGTAACTGAATGGCTTGGATGTACTATGTGTGGTATTTTTATAGGATGTCTGAAACCAAGTTTAGCTGTTGAACTTAATTTTAGACATCTTGACCCTCTTACCCCAAATTTTCTATTTAATCATTTATTTTTCTGCTCTGTTCCTAAACCAATGTTTATTTATGTGCCTATTTGCTTTTCCCCTATAAATAGTGAATACAAATTCTTTCCTCCCCATTATTTTTTGTCCAGGTTATAAAGATACCTGTGTTTCATCTTTAGGAAGGGATCCCAACTGTATTAATTTTATTTTCCAAATATGTGTAATACATGGTCTACCTGACACAGCCATTTGGCATCACTTGTTGATGCTGTGCTCAAGAGCAATGAATTTGGCCAATTGAATGTTGTCATTTCCCTGACATATCTTTTTGCTTCCTGTTTTTTTTTTAATTTATCACTAATCATTTCAGTGATCTCTGCTTTCCATAGTCTAATGGCTAGTATCAGAATTTCAACGGATGTGAGCAGGATTCGGCATCCTGTCTTCACAGATGTTTTTGGAGAACAAGAAGTGTAGATTTTGACTCTTTTCGCATTTGGATTCTGAAAATCCAAAACCAATCTATGTAGTACCTGAGTAAATTACTTTTTTTTTTTTTTTTTTTTTTTGGTACCAGTGCTCTGCCTCTTTTACATTACTGAAGTTTCATTCTCTAAATAAACTGTTCTAGATGTGAAATAATTCGTGGAAGTAATTAAAAAACTGTTAAAATTAATTTTCAGATTTCCAAATAGATACAGGGATTGAGGAGGATAGTTACTGATTTGTAATATGTTCCAAAGCTTGTTATAGAGGGGGGAAAAAAATCTGTGCAGGTGCTGACTCATGCTTACTGGATTAGCTCAGTTGTCTAGAGCCACTATAGATGACTTCAGAGTAAAACCAGTGCTTTTGTAGTACATAAACAAATAATGTGATTTTTCCGTTTTTTATTCAGAGAGGAACGTTTTAACCATGGTGAGGTAAGATTCTTTTTCTGCACAATTTTATTCGTGTGTTAACACATTCGTTAATGTGAGTACTCAGTATTGAAATACAGGTTGCAATGGTCTGATCCTGATACGTGGTTTATTTGAAGGTAAGCGTTTGCATCTTTTATTCCCTCATCTTAAATTGGGTCCCGTACATCAGCAGAATAACTCTGGAATGTTGAACAAAAAAAATATACTAGCAAATGGTGGGGTGGCAGTGCAAGAGAGGAGTCTTTTGGGCTTTTGCTGTAGCAGTACAGAAAGACACTGAAATTATGCTGGACCTTCCATTTCCCCATATTGACTGAGAAGGAGATTGGTTCCTTTATCTGTCATGTGAAACCCCAGTAATGTTAAAATTCTGATTTGAAATATGCCATAATGAAAATAATTCTACACATCATTCTTTTAATAAAATTATGCAAAAAATACAATTGAATGGCAGCTTTCTTATGTGGTTTCTTTATTTGCAATTATGTCAGTAAGGACAGTGCAAAACTTTAACAGCAGTTTATTTTTGGTTTGTGCTATGAGAGAAATCTCATGCCATTCAAAATATGATAATCAATCAGTAGATAAAAGCACTGATTGCAAAAATGCCTCTGTGATTTACCACAGCACTTCCGCAAGTAACATAGATTCAATGTTAGAAGTGGTGAGTGACATCTCTGGTGCTTTTTAACCTTTTTCGAGAATACTGAAGCAAGCTGCCTGTGGTTTTTTGAGTACCAAGGGTGATCTTATTTGCTTCTTTCATTTCATACTTAGGTATTTTAGGTATTAAATAGCAAGGTCTCTTCTATACAGAGGTTATACAAGAAATGTTACATATGTTATTGCCTATTTATGTTTCAGGATCTTTCACATAGCTAGCCATTTCTCCAGCTCCTTTTGGTTTTATTGTTCATTTTTATCCTTCCTGTTGTTCCATACCTTAGCATACTACATACACTTTAGAAAAAAGATGACAGGAAATCCTCATCACTGTCGGAAATGTGAAGATCTTTACTTTGACTTGGACTCTCTTTCAGACAAGCTTGTTACTTAAGCTGTACTAAAAATGAAATTGTATGTTTAAGACAGAAATGAAAAGTATGCAAATATTATGCCTCTGTGTGTTGTGGGTTTTTTTTTTTCCACCAGCTGGTATACCACGCACTGCAGCTGTTGGCGTACAGTGTCCTAGCGATTTTAATCATGAGACTAAAACTGTTTTTGACACCACATCTATGTGTTATGGCTTCCTTGGTGTGTTCAAAACAGGTAAGGTCTCTTTTTAATCCTGTAGCTATCTCAGTACTTACAGTATTACCCAGATATTTGTCCTAAAGCAAATTTCTGTGTGTGTAATTGCTGAATCTGAGTGTACCAATTAAAAATAAATCAGATTATGTTGCCTGTCGAAAAATGTGGTTACTCAAGTTCCATTCTCCCCTCTCCCCAAATAAAGCAAATGTCTTGTTTTATGCAACTTGTCCAGTTGCATTATTATATGAGTTAATATGCTGTGTATTAAGCTTGAGCACAGGGAGACATACACTGGATTTTACTGTATTTACGCATTTCTATGCCATTGCAAGTTTTTTATTGACTGTTTTATCCAAACAGTGTTTGACTTTGTTTTACACTGTGCTTTCCTTATTGCCTTGCATATTTTTTGTGTATTAATTCTTTCCGGAAGTATAGTTTTGAAGTCTTGCATGTTGAAAACATTTTGGCCTTAAAAATCAAAAGTCATATACCTAACTCAGATTTAATTTTCCTAGCTTGAAATCATCCGTAGCATAAAATGTTACTAGATTTTCTCCAGATATAAAAGATCTTAGAACTGGGTTTCCATGTTTCAGTATCTGTGTTTTCGAGAAATGAACTTGATTGAATCTGTATCTAAATAGCCGTTTTAGAAGATTTGCAGTTGCAGCAGAAGTCCTTTGTCTGGGAAACAGACAGGGAGGTAGATTGAAAACTGGCTGAATGGCTGGGCCCAGAGAGGGGTGATCAGTGGTATGAAGTCTGATTGAAGGCCAGTAACTAGCAATGTACCCCAGGGGTCAACACTGGGTCCAATCCTGTTCAACGTCTTTGTTACTAGTCTGGATGATGGGGCAAAGTGTACCCTCAGCAAGTTTGCTGATGCTACAAAACTGGGAGGAATGGCTAGTACACCAGATGGGTGTGCTGCCATCCACAGGGACCTCAACAGGCTGGAGAAATGGACTGACAAGAACCTCACGCAGTTCCACAAAGGGAAGCGCCAAAGTCCTGCACCTGGGGAGGAACAACCGCAGGCACCAGTACATGCTGGAGGCTGCGCAGCTGGGAAGCTGCTTTGCAGAAAAGGACCTGAAGTTCTGGTGGACACCAAGTTGAACATGAGCCAGCAGTGTACCCTTGCTGCAAAGAAGGCCAACAGTATCCTGGGCTGCATTAGGAGTGTTGCCAGCAGGTTGAGGGTGGTGAGCCTTCCCCTCTATTCAGCACTGGTGAGGCCATAACTAGAGTCCTGGGTCTAGTTCTGGGCTACCCAGTACAAGAGAGTCATGGACATACTGGAGAAAGTCCAGCAAAGGGCCAGGAGGGTCATTAAAGTACTGAAGCATCTCTCCTATGAGGAGAGGCTGAGAGAGCTGGGACTGTGCAGCCTGGAGAAGAGAAGGCTCAGGGGAATCTTATCAGTGTGTACAAATACCTGAAGGGAGGGTGTAAAGAGGACGGAGCCAGGCTCTTTTCACTGGTGCCCAGTGACAGGACCAGAGGTGATGGGCACACACTGGAACACAGGAGGTTCCTTCTGAACATCAGGAAGCACTTTTTCACTGTGAGTGTGACTGAGCGCTGGCACAGGTTGCCCAGGGAGGTTGTGGAGTCTCCATCCTTGGAGATATTCAGAAGCCATCTGGACACAGTCCTGGGCAACTGGCTTCAGGTGGCCCTGCTTGAGCAGGGGGACTGGACCAGATGACCTTCAGAGGTACCTTCCAAACTCAACCATGCTGTGATTTTGTAGAAAGTGTTATTTACATCACACAAAGTATCCCACATTGATAGAGTGGAAGATTATGCTTAATAGTGAGCTGGGCTTACTAACAAGAAAACAAATTGGGAAGATGAGATGGGGAACTCTTGAAAATATCTGTATGGAGAACACCACCATGAGGATGAGTGGGAGAAAGAATCCAGTACTAAGAACTGTTGCAAGCATAATACAGAAGAAGGAAAAGAGAAAAATGTTTTACAGAGTGGGGAAACTAGCAATGACTGGGAAAGAAAATTAGGATTTTAATAAGAAACTTGAGTCGTTAGGTTTGCTGTTCTTGAAAATTGAAGAAATACAAGAATAACATTACAAAGTTTAGTACTCAAAATCTGGAGTGCCAGAAACGACAGTGTATGTACAACCTTTTTCTGGCTGCCTTATGCATATGCAGTATGATAGACTATAATGCCCGATATAAATAAACATTGCTTTTCCCACAATATCTGTGGTTGGAGCCTGTCCTAAAGGTGAATTAGGGTTGTGTGGTGTAGGCAATTACTGCCTGGAACATCTGACACCGGTGTCATACAACTAGAAGATGAGTGAATGAGACAAAATCATGCAAAGAGGAGAAAGCTGTCCCATGTTAAGGCAGCTGAATAAATGATTGTTTCCCAGAAAAATGTATTGCTCCCCTGGATGTTCTTTCAGGGAAGGACAGTTCTTGATAATGCTGGACAGGCTACACAGTATCAGTCTGCTTAAATGTTGTACTTATCACTTTCTTGATCTCTGTTTTGTTACTTGGCATAGATAAAAGTGCTGAGCATTTGCCAATATAAAATGAATCTGTATAGTGAACATAGAAAATGCTAAAAACATGTCAAAAACTCTTTAAACAGTAACTTTATTTAGCCACCTTGTAACTGAGTATTTCCTCTACACTCTTGCTATTCTGTAAGGTTCACAAGTCATCTTATGGCATTTCCCAGCTCTTAGTTGTTCTTGAAGTATTGGTGTCCTCTTAGGTGGTCGGGTTATTTAAGTAATAGCAGTTACACTGTGGTTAAATTTTTCTAAATGAACTCTCACGAGGTGTTTCTGAGTAATTTGAAATGAAGTTGCTTTTCAAAAGACAAAAGCAAACAGGAAAAAAGTCTATTTTCTGCTAACATACAGTTTCTAGATAACAATTACAATATAAATTGATTCTGTCCAAAGTTAGTTTGTTCTTAATTCTTCTTGTTTTAATTGTGTATTCCTAGAAGAAAATTTATGGGCTTTTCTACCCTGTTATTATTGAAAAATTTTTGTAGAATTTTCTAATGAAGTTTAGAACTAAAAGTATTTCTATGTTTTGTGCCACAGGAAAAGGCCTCTCAGCCTTCTGAGAATTGAAAAACAGTAAAAATCTGAACTGCTTTTTTTTTTCTGCATGGAGAGAAAGAATCTCTGAAAGATAGGAAAAAGTACCTTGCAACTGGTAGATGAGCTGCTAGGAATGGTTTCTGTTAATATGTAGCCTCATTTGCTTTTTGCCATGTAGTAAGTTAGCTGCTACATGGCAAATTAGTAAAAGTTTTCAGCTGGTGATCTTTTTATTTCTTTTTTTAAAGCATCTGCATAACGGCACTACAGTAATTTATCCTGGATCGTTGTGGTTTTTGTTTTAGTACCGCAACTAAGGTCATCAGGCTGGTTAATGAAAAATGGTGCTTTTGGTAATCATTGCATTTTGGATCTTAGAGGATGCCACGTGTTACCATGTGTAGATATTGGAAGAAGGACAGGTGCAGAGTACTTTATCAATATTTTCTTTTTTTCTACTTCCAACTGCATTTTGGCCCTTTGGTTGTTCTGCTGTTTCCTATGGTTGTAGAATGAGAGTAAGCAAATGCAGATGATAACCTATTCTGGGAGCTGCCCCGTTGGACCAGATGGCTCAGGTCCAGTGACTTTTTCTTTCTCCATTGCAGCATCATGGGGGCATAATTAGCTTGAAAGAAATAGGTCTTGAATGCCAGGGAAGGTAAGGCTTTAGATTACTGCAGTTTGGACAGTTGTTCTGTGCAGAAGATGATAAATGACCAGCTGCCCCATATAACAAGGCCCGTGATTATCCTGGCCCTGGCTTGGGCTGTGTTCAAGAGTACCCAACATAAGGTGAACAATGTAAGTAAAATTAAAAAGTAATTCCCTTGTCTTGCTATCAGCGAAGGTTCTTTCACATGTTCAGCATGTTCCCTAGGTCAGTGCTGATTGATACCTGTAAAAGACAAGCCAGATTCTTTCTGGTCTGACTGATGTACGCTTTCTTTAGTAGGGAGCTGTTGGTAATCTTCCAGGTAATACATGACTGTCTTCAGCCTGAGAGAGAAACACTGGCCTTGTAAGGCTGTTGAGCTGCTATCAATAAGACAGCTCTGACTTAAGCAAGCAAAGGGATAAGAAAACTCCTTTTTTTTTTTTGTAGGCTCAGGAAATATCAAGTGGTTTTTAGTGACCTTTTTCTGTCGTACTGGCTGCTGAGCAGAAGTAGTAGTTTGAGGTTGAAATATCTGACCGTATGTGCAATATTGATTCAGAAGAACTGCTGTGATGGAGATGAGCAGGGGAAGATGGGATTTGTGACCAAATGGTACACTTATCGTTATGTGAAGTTTTAGGTGTTTGCATAAAGGTTAAGTTGATGAGCAGCAACTTGTCTTTACAGATGCAAGAAAAATTTAAGCAAATTTAGCATATGTAATTGTCTCGTAATTGAGGTCAGCACTATCCTTTCCTCTAGCAGACCATGAAAGTTTACCTGCAGTGGTATTTTAGTATAATTAATTTATTTTGAGGCTATAGATAGATAACATGTTAATCAGCTGCCTTTCAAAATATATCCTTTTATCAGTGAACAGTCAGCCTGAGATGCACATTTGTAACACAAATCAAAAAATGAGCAAACAGGCAGAAGACATACTAGAATTATTCTGCACATGGAAAATGAATTTTGTATGTTGTGTTCTTTCAGCCCATTGCATGAATCTCTGTACTTTCCATTACCTCAATGATGCAGCTTGTGGCACCTGATGGACAATAAAAGTGATAACTATTTACATTTCCTCTTTCTGCTAGGAGGAATTATACTATACTGAGTGGAAATTTTGAAAACAAAGAAAAATAGCTGGAGAAAGACTTAATGTAGTCATTTGACAAAAACAAATAAAAAACCTTGAATGGTATAAATATCACATGATGAACAGGCATCCCGTAAAAGATACTTCTTTTGCATTGCATATATGTTCAACCATTCTAGGCTCTTTATGTAAACAAAATAGTGGTAAATTTAAATACTTCGCACATTATTGAGGTCTTATAAAAGCATGATAAGAATGTGATTTTCTTTGATTTGAAAAGCCATGGAACTCAATAAAGAATTCCAAAATTCTAACATGTTCTTGAAGTGATATTTTTGCGATTGTTGGTAAAAAGGAGGTTTGCTCACGTAGAGCAGCGAATAAATGAATTAGTTTCCCTTCATCCTTCCAGACCTACACAGGGGTCAGGCGTATTTTGTATATTAAGTTTCCCTGGATAGTATTGCTGTTCTTGCTAGTGTGTTTAGCAAGTCTTTGAGGATGAGAGTAGAGTACACTGTATTTTTGGAGAGGTGGCTTGACAGTTTTAATAATCTAAAGTAGTTTACCGTTAGTTTATAACAAAGATAACATACACTACCTAATTGGTGTAGTCAGCCTAGTGGGAGGTTTTACTGTGAAACTTTATTTTATCATTTCATGCTTTAATTAAAAAAATGGGTAAAGGTACTCTGAATGAAATGTATTTATGTAGTGCAGGTTGGTATTTTTGATATGTGAACCCTTACTTCTAATTAACAATAGCTTGGAAAAAAAAAGTAATTCATACTTTGTCTTATTTAAGGTTTAGGTCAGATATGGATGAGATACAGTGTTCTTGCTCAAACTAAACTTCAACATAGCACATTTACTACTTCTTTCTTTTTAACTACCCAGTTCACATATTTATGAGTATTTGCTTAGAGCCTCCAGCAAGCCATTGTTAGGAAAAAACGCAAGGGCCATCTTTTTCAGTTCAAGAAAGGGAAGAGTAGGATATAAAACAACATTAACCATATATATCCCCAAAGTCTGCTTTTCTGGTATGTTTTTGGAAGTTTGCAGTACAGTCTCTAATCCATATACTACAGCTAAAAACTCTAAGTAGGAAATAAAATACTGTAAAAGTGCAGTTAGCATTACTGAATCATCTTTACTTGCAGAATTTGACATTTGAACTACAACTTTAGAAGTTGCATTACTGTCAATTTTCTTTTTTTTGTAGAATTACAAATATATTGCCCTACATTCGGTAAACATAAATACTTATGAGTTCTCACTAAAGTTTAGTGGAGAAGCATTAACAGAGATGTTTCATATTGTAATATACATTAGGTTCCTTACAGAGGAATAAAAATTAATTGTGCTGCATACAACATTACAGAATTGTTGTCTAGAAATTAATTGATTCTTGCATTTCAGTTGTTTGGATGGCTTTTCTGCAAAATCCAGCCCAAAACATTGGTCTTTGCTATTTTAGCATTGATGGCAATAGAGGGATCAGCAAACCTTCAAACTCAGTGGAACATCATGGGAGAATTTAGCAATTTGCCACAGGAGGAACTTTTAGAGTGGATAAAAGTCAATACCAGACAAGGTAAACTATTTAATAATGTATGATGTTCCCCGTTTACTGTCAGGTATAACTATAGAACTTGGTATGGATGACTGCAGAGGTATTACTACTACTTGTGGCTTTGCCTTGGGACTATGCTAAAGCCATGGTTTAATCACATATACTTGTCCATATAGAAGCTATCTCAAATGAAAAAAAAACACCGAAAGCTTGCTTTGTTAGACTCCAGGCTACCAGTCTGGAGGTTCTAGCTACTGGTGTGGTATTTCTACAACAAAAGTGTTTTTGGAAAGTCCAATTAAAATAGGTTTTTACTTAAATTACACTGGTCCTGTGTGTGGGTCCATGATCATCATTTTGCTAGAAGAGAATTCAAAGAGTGTGTGTTGTGGTTGCACCCGTCCTTTTACTAAAATGAGTAAAAGTGTCAGAAAACTAGCTGGAAACAAAGTAGTTACTTTTTTAGCAGGAAAATACTTTCAAGCCAAAGAAGTGGACTGAGATTTTATTGCTCATTTGCCAATGGTGTAAGAAGTGACAAACAAAAACGTGTTGTCATAATGAATATATTATTCTACCCATTCAAGAAAAATAAAATGTGTTAAATCTCTGTTCTTAGATGTTTAGTTATCTAATGACTTATATTGAGTTCAAGGTTTAAAAAAAAAAAGTGATTTTGTGCATCTCCTGTTAGTGCCATGTAAGGCCTTTGCAAAAAGAGTACCCTACCCTATTTATGTTTTTCTACAGGATTACTGTTTAAATATTTGAAGATTGCTTCTCTGCTTTTACTGCTTGATTCTTCATTTCAAACATGCCTTTCATTCTGTATTTCAGATGCAGTTTTTGCAGGAGCAATGCCTACAATGGCAAGTGTTAAATTGTCTACACTTCGTCCTATTGTAAATCATCCTCACTATGAGGATGCAGGATTAAGGTAAATTTCGAAGTTGAGGATGTATTTTTGTTTGCTATTAATTCTCTTAATGTTGGTAATATAGGAATGGCACCACATTATATTGTAAAATTTGTTAAAACCCAACAGAACTTGATTTGTTATTTTAGTCAGATTGAAAACGCATACAGTATTTCTTCAGGATTCGTGTTCATTGGGAAGGATATACTGTAGGATAGATATGGCTTTAAACTTATACACAAAAAAAATCAGCATGTAATTATGGAATTGGAATTAACGTATACCATTATATCCTTTCATCCTTCTAGTTACTCCTGACATTGTAGACAGACTTGATATTTTTCTCCAGATAGCCAGTTTAGTTATTCCTATTAGCTTTCTGTGATTGGTTGCCATTTTATTCATGATAATGTATCTAAGTATTTCTTATTGAAATATTAAGACTAGTTGAAACTGAAATGTTGTAATGGAATTACTGAGTTTTGTACGTTATTTTCAAAATCAGGATATTTTTCTGAATTGAAATTGATTTATCTGATAAGGTCATGAATTTCTTTTTTTAATTTTAATATCGTAGCATCATTTTTTGGTAATTTGTTAAAACTGGTAAAAAAGAAGATACAACAAGAAAACAACAAGATAGAGGGATAAAGGAGAAAAGGAGGGAATTCATTTTACATGCCTTATGTCCTTAGTTCTGTGTCTGGCCAACTGAAATGTTCTATTCTAACTACAAAAATACAGGACAGGACATGTTTGGGGAAAATAAGCTAGAGATGATACAGTATCAGAAAATGAACAGGAGTTAACAACATCATGCTTTGCACAATCAAAGGAGGATATTACAGGGTAATATAAACAGGATCATGGTTTACAAGTGATGATTTTGCTTCATTCAGCATAGGCAGACATCAGGTTTTGCACTCGACATTTAAAAAGGTCCGAACAATGGCAATCAGTATGACCTTTTGCAGAGAGACTGGGCAGATTATTTCTTCTGATCACCTCCAGTCCAAGCAAGGTCCTTTCTAGCCTTGAATATTATATGGTGAATGAATTGCTTTGACATCTTTACATTTTCTGTTCACAGTAACCATGGATCTTGTTACAAAGTTGTCTCCGGCTACAGAAAAATCAAAGGGCTGCATACATTGTTCTTGGAATGATCATGTTTGTGAAGAAATAATCACATTAAAGCAAATGGCACTATTAATTTAAACTTTGGTTTAGCCTAGTCGTCTTGTGAAATAAAAAGCCTTCCTGTCCCATCTAAAGTTAAAACTTACATTTTCATGCTATGTTGCTAGCTAACTTTTATATTTCTCTTTTTGAAGGGCCAGAACTAAAGTAGTGTATTCCATGTACAGTCGAAAACCTGCAAAAGAAGTAAAACGAGAATTGATAAAATTAGGAGTGAATTACTATATTCTGGAAGAGTCATTGTGTGTAAGCAGAAAAAAGTGAGTACTCTCTCTCTTTCTTACAAGAATGATATGCCACTCAAATATGTAGTCTAAGATTCATATCAAGTAGTAGTTTTGAAATGTTGATCTGTGCTTTATTAAAAGTGTCCAAAATACATTTTTGTCCAGTGTCTCCAGATATTAGTAAGTATAATTAACTTTACCCACATTAGCAACCTTGCGGTCTTTGTGTGCACCTGAAAAGCTGTGTTGTATGTATTTTTAAACTTCACTGTAAAATACAGAAGAGATTCACAAAGGAAACAAGTCATCATTCTGTGATGGCAAGAACAGATATCGTGTATAATGAAAGCCTAGTATGAATAAAAGGTGCAGAGTAAAAGATAGTTTGAGCACCAAAATATTATGACCATTGCTGGTCACTGAAAATTTTGTCGCATTTAAGCTGTCCTTATGAAAAAGCTATGCTTTTTTTTTTTGTTTTTGCTGTCCCAATTTCTCTTTTTGGTCTTTAGAACACGATTAGTTTGGATTTTTTATTTTATTTTCTTTGCATTTAGAATAAAATTAAATTAATCTGTTCTATTTCTTTGCTATTATCTTTGACAAATTAGGAAATTCTCATTAATTCTTACTTTGAAAGATAACTGGACAGGGAATTGATGTGGTTATGTGCCGTAATAAAAAAGAAAGGAGTTACTACTTTTTTTTTTAAAGGTGTTTTATTTCCTGAGTTTTCTTTAGGAATGTTAGGAGTGTGAACATCACCCTCCATTTTATAGGAGGTTTAAGTTTTAAGTGTCCCTGGTAATGTATATTGTATAATTTGCATTGTTTTATATGCTTCCTCCTCCAAATTAATTCTTAATAATTATGTAATCACAAAAGCAGACAAATTTTACACATTCTTGATACTATTTTTTAAATTACTACTATATTTATTGATTTTGTAATCTGATAAGAATTTCTAGTATAAAGACAAACTTAAAAAAATACTTAGTGCAATCAAGTATTCATAGGGGGGTTATAAAACTAAGTTCAGCAAGCTGTATGTTTTTTGATGGCATTTCTTCATTTCTGTTTTCTTATTCATATGTTTTCTAGGCCTGGTTGCAGTATGCCTGAAATTTGGGATGTCGAAGATCCTGCTAATAGCGGCAAAATTCCTTTATGTACCCTTATGAGCAAGGATTCCAGGCCATATTTCATCACAGTATTTGAAAATAGCAATTACAGAGTCTTGAAGATTCCAAAGGAATAACATTTCAATGCAAAGAACCATCAGTCTTTCAACTTTTTAAACTAGTAACTATAAGAATTCTAAATCAGAAATACCTTTTCTACTAGACTTAAAATGGAAAAATGTGTATTTTATTTTTTACCATTTCAAGTGAATTCTGATTATAGAAATATCTTAAACCTAACAGTTTGGATTTCTATTTCAGGGTCAGTCCCTTGAGATTTGCTATGCAAATGGTTATATGTTTGCACATTTTATTTAACACTGGTCCAAAAAGAGTTAAAAGTAGCTATGGAAAGTAACTCCATTGTCAAAACCAATGATATTGTGAAATGGGACTGTCAGAATGTCTTAGCAAAGCAAGTTTGTTTAAAGCTTTGGTGCTAGCAGCTAGGAAAGAAGGAATGGTGCTATAGCATCTGGCATCGCATTTCTCATGTCACTTCATTACCCATCTCCCTCCTGGACAAGGTGATACTAGAAATTCTCTTAAAAGTCACGTAGTTTCACTAGTCATGTCTGAGAGAAATACATTTTTTTTTTTCTTTGAGAGGATTAAGAGCATTCGTCATTCTGGATCACTTAACACATGCTTTTAAGCTTGCTTTTGAAATGGAAAAGTTTGTAGGCAGACTTGAAACTTCATTATTTAGGTGCATGTTCCTGGAATCTGTTCCTGGAATCTTATTGATACTAAAAAAGAAGACTAATAAGGGTAATATTTGCAGTGAGCAATAGTTTAGCTTCTCAGTGTCCAAGGATTTTTTAGCATTCTTATGCATTCAGAATACGCTGGCATAACATACATGAAATTTTTAAGGGAAAATGCTTTATTCAGGAAAAATCTGTCATAGCCTTAGAAAGATACTAAAATAAATCCTTCACTGCCTTAACTAGACCTTCAGCGCCTAACTTGATAAGAGATTACTTTCAGAATTTATGCCCTATTTTCTTTCCCCATGTATTAGATCCTGCCTGGATTTTATCATCGACATTAAAGAAAAATGAAATTTAACCCAATTGTGATATGGGTGTTCTGTGGGTATAATTGCTCCAAAAATATTGAACTGGTTCTGCAGTTTTTCTGTCATCTCGGTGTCACACCAACGTTATCGGTTATAAAGAATTTAGAGAATTCACTTACCAAGATACCCAGTGCAAGGACACCCTTTAGTCGTTTAGCTGACTTGACAGAATTTTTGTATGCTTATTGCCGTTGGGAAGTAATTGTGATTCTACAGCATAAGACTTCTGAAGTCTAATGTTTCTCTGTATATCATTCATGTTTTGGTTTTGTTTTGGCTTGGTTTTTTGTTCAGACATCAGTCTGTTGATACGACTGGTCTTTTTAGCCCTAATAGCATCTAGGAATATTAGATGCTATAGGAATAGCATCCGTCATGCCTATAACAGTATCAATTAAATGGGAATCTATGATAAAGTAGTAGTGTAACAACTGATCAGTATTCTAAGACTTCTTATTTTTTTAAGAGCTGTTTTATTGAGAGGGTGAGGGAGAATGGCTGAAAATGCATTAGCTTTTTAACTTTTACAGAATAGATTTTGGAAAAATTTCTATAAGGAAACTATCACAAAAAGGGCTTTTGGGAAGTCACTTTTTAAAATGTTAATTGAATTCAAGGAAGCAGGAAAAAAATCTTTATATAAACATTGTGAGTAGGATTACAGCACAAAAAGTACTGTATTTTTATGAAGTTTATGCCAACTGTTGACATGTACTTATGTGATTAAATAAAAAAGAAAAAGATGGAAATTGTTCTCATGTTTCTGATGGATGTTACATTTCTGCTCTTCTGTCTATTAAACTGAAGTTTAATACAGTTGCCACAGCAGATGTGATTGAAGCTGAACCCTCAGCTAAACAATGCAAGGAAGTGCTTCAGGTAGTTTAACCAAACTCACACACCTCTTTCCGGCCTCCTTTGTATTTGGAGTATCAGTGCAGGAATATGTGAAAAGGCAGTGAGAAAATGTCAAATACCTATTTACATGCAAAGTGAAACTGGAAGGCAGTTCAAAATTATTCTCTTTTTATTCTAAGTTTCTAAAGTCAGGTAATCAAGAGTGAAGCCCAAATACTGGTAGAATGAAGAAACATTTGAAAGTTAATGTTCAAAGATGTGCTTTAGTAAAAATGTTCCCCATTTGATGAGGAGGCTGTTGTTACTGAGGACATGGCCAGACCCTGTTTGTAAATTTTCAGGTTATGTTGAGGGATATGATACTGTCCCTCTTTTTGAACTGGTCTTAAACCCAAATAAATATTGTCATCTAATGTTAAGATGATAAAATCTAGTAATGGAAAAATGCGAAGTAAAAAATGCAATATATGATTGTGGGGAAGAAACATGGGAATTCATTAATTGGGTGTATCATGTTACGAATTTCTTGCCATCTCAGTAATTTGCTCTCAATTCCAAAGGAAAGAATTTGGGTTTAAATAATACAACATTTTACACGTAGGAGCACCATGTTGATATTATGCTTATCACTGCAACTTGAACCAGAAAACAGAAGTTTGAGATTTCTTAAGTCTCACTGAAGTTGTGTTTCCTTTTGCAAGATCCTAATCAATAAAGCTGTAACTCAAGTAAGTTCATTTTTAAATATGCGCTGGCCTTCATGTAAGGTAGGCACAGAACTGGAATAGTTCAGTACCTGAAAATAGTTTCTGTTACATTCTAGTAATATTGGATCATAATGATATGCATATATGATATGATTCCATCGTATGGAACCTGAAATATTGCTAGCTTTGAATGCAGTAAATTTCTTCATTACAAAAGGCACAATTACAATTTGGGATCAAACTTCTGATTTGTGCAAACAGTAATATTTAGTATGGAGACCAGATGAGGCACCTTTGTGAAACAAAGATGCTAAGTCGTATTCGTTACTGGCTTGCACTTCATCCTTCTCATCTACCATTTAAAAATCCAGCTTTGCTTTTGCCTTTTTTTGCAATTCAGCTTAAACAGTGAAACTAAGTCACTCAGTATCTCTTGGATTTTTCTGATTAAGATATTGAGTTCCATAACCTAGGACTGACTCCAAAATAAGTAAAGAAAACTCCTTCAGCAAAAGCAAATATGTAAGAAAGAGTATAAAGACAGCATTGTCAGAAATCACCATTGTTGAAAGCAATTACAAAATGTTTATTATGGCTTGGGACCTTCAGATTGCATTGTTGTGTAGTTTCTGTAGAATCATAGAATCATTTAGGTTGGAAAAGGCCCTTTAAGATCATCGAGTCCAACCGTATAACGCTGTTGTAACAACCTGTAAATGCTGTTGTTTCACCTAAGTTGCATAATGTGAAGGACTGCAGTAAAACAACGTGATACTGTTAAACCCAAACGAAGAAGGTGTTCCTGAGTCATTTCAGCAGCGGGAAAAAGGAATCAAAATCCTAACTGATAGTAGTGCTTTTCTATGTGAGCTTTATTGTTGTACTATGAGGAAAGAGTAGGATGGCAGTTGTGGTGTGAAAGGAAGACTTTACTGTTTGAATATTAATAGAGTTTAAATGTTAGGGAATAATTATACTTTGAGTAAAATTAAGACTGGGGACATAAAATGACGTGCAGAACAACTAAATCTGAGAACTGGTCAGCTGTGCATGAATCACTTGGGCAGTGAAACCTCTCAGTGCCATGATAAACAGATTCTCAGCTGTAGCTATATGACAGAAGCACTTCTATTCCAGTACGAAGTCAAACATTATGATAAACTGTTCGTAGCAGAGCTTTAAGCTGACCTGTTGGGTTGGAGTAGAGAAGTAGAACGATTTACAGGGTTAGGCAGAATCCCTTTCCTTCTTAGCAAATTGGCTGCTTTCTGATCTTATGCTGTAATTCTCCATTATTGATGAAATTCATACAACGTATGAAATTGTCAGTAGTTTGAGTGGATTCATCATGTAGAAGTGCAACAACTTTATTTCTGTTACAGTATAGCAAACATATAGAACATTTATTGCCAATAGATCACGAGATAGTAGATATATCAGACTGAGTGAATAATACTGGTTTCACATCTGGCTGAGAACTCAAGCAAGATAACCTGCATTTCAGCAGCGATCAGCAATATCATAAGATACCGTACTGACGCTAGCTGAGCCTTTGCCTTAATATCATCAGGTCAACTTCCCTGGACTTTGGATCAGGCGTTACAGCTACATGGCGTAAGAAGCTCCCCAGCCCTGTCAGAAGTGCACATTTCTTGTAAAATTTCTCATTTTCCTGTTGGGTGAGAAGATGCTGCTTGATTACTGTGTAAAATGACTGCAAATGAGAGATCCCTGTTGCCAGTCTTCTATCCCGTCAAGATTATCAATGTATAAATTGATTCTCGAGTGCAAGCAGCACTTGTTTTGCCTGTTTGGCAGGAAGGATGAGATCTAGCTTTTAGCCTGAAGAATATGGAAGTGTTTATTGGTTCTTATTTAAAGATAATACTGAGCCTTAAAGAGGACAACTGCTAAAGGGAAAATTTCTGTTCTTTTGATGTTCATGGGGAAGGAAACAAGTCACTTGAGTTTATTCTTCAGGCTTGACCAAGCTTCTTTTCAAAGCCAGTGCCCAAAATTCTTACTTCCATTACTAATTATCACTGTGTTCAGACAGCTGAGCAGTATCATCTTTATGTTACTGAGCAACTGGTTGCTCAGCTTCTCTGACTACAAGTCTCTAGGGTGTCTTAGGATGCAGTCAGCAAACCTTATTTGCAGGCTGTTGGTGTTTTGCTGTAGATATCTCTGCCTGAGTTCTGGAAAAAAAATTCTAGCCTCTTCTGAAGTATTGGCTTTTACAGTTTAATTCAAAAAATTCAACTTTTTTTTTTTTTCTTAGCTAAGAAAAAGCAAAGGCTGAAAGTACCCCAGAGTAGGATGCCTCCTGTTTTTCCCTGAATTAGCTTGACGATGCTTGAATTACTGCCTTGCTTTTCTTTGATTTTGATTATGAAAATATAATGCATCTATATTTGGAGAAGCTTATTTTTATGAGCAATGGAAGGTAAAGTTAGAATCAAGCTTAGTAGCAGAGTAGAATAGAAATCTCATATTCCTGAAGTATTTTAAAGGCCATTCAACTCAAAACACGAGTTGTATAAAAGCGCTAGGAGTAGATGTTTTCCTTAACCTTTATATCCTTTGTTCTAGATCCTTGCTGGATTTAGCTGCAGTTATCAGGCTACAGGCTGCTGCATACAAGGTCTTTGCTTTGATACTCTTTGGCCATTTCTGTGTTATTACATAATTTAAAATATTTTGAGAAGGGAGAAATGGTAACAAGATGATCAAAAGTAAGTTGTATTCCACGACTTCTTTATCCAGTCCCTTAATCTTAGAGTTTACTACCCTCAATGCTTAAAATCAATCAAATGAGCAAGTGGTGCTGTCAGAATCTGTAAGTAATTTTTAAACTAATGAGGTCTTGGCTATTTACTTGAATAGTTGCAGGTTTATTTCATCCATTAAGTTTTTGCCTGAAACAAAAAAGACTTGTAAAGACACCTTTGAATTAGGAGCCTGTGACATGTATTACCTTCCTTTGAACCCTCGATGTGCAACTGAATTGATAATTGAATTTAGAAAGGAACCTGTCAGCACTGATGGTTTGTTTTGTAAGATTGTCCTTATACGTGAGGAAGTAGCGAAGCAATAAAGTTTCAATGGAAATAAATTAAAAAGCAAATATTTGCAATGTCAAGGTGCAGTAGGAAGGAAACATGGTTTCAATAAAGTCAGACTGTATTTGGAATGTGTTTTTCTGGTTTGTTTCTGTGTTCTATTTCATCTTGTGCTCTTTCACCTCGATGCTGGGAAATAGGATAAAACTGAACAGAACAGAATTGAGCAAAATTGAATAGCTGAAACTGAGAAGGTGTTTGCATCTTCCAAACATGACCTGTTTTTTCTAAATCTTGCCAAAATCCTTGTCTTATGCCAATGAACTAGGTGATGGAAGCCGTCCTTGTTAGCTGGTGTTCCTGTACCAGGGTAGTCTGTCGTCATTCTCCATTGTGCTGCAATTCATTTATTAATGAGTTAAAAAGAGCCTGGACTTATTACAAGGTTAAACCTGGAGTACACATTGTCATCAGGACCTCACAGAAAGGGTAACAAGGACAGTTGGAGGAAAAAAACCCACACACGTGTCATTTGTGTTTGTTTGTATGGCCTGAAAATAACTTTCTTGGCTACAAATTCTATTTGTAGCAGATCTTAACTCATTTCTGTGACGCAGGTGCTCACCACAGTAAACTACCAAGCACATGCTATGCTGTGCTGTAATGATAGGAACTGAAGTGGATGTATCGCAGCTGTCATCACATCATGTTGTCTTCTGTGTGGGCTTGAACTAGTGACCTAGTAGGAGCTGGATTTATTTTTAGTGAGGACTAAGCATGTTGCTACTAACCTAACCAGTAAGTCCAGACGTGTGTTTTACTGAAGAATTCATTCAAGCTGCTATGAATCAGAATGACATCTGCGTTATGTCGTAGTGGTGGTTTGACCAAGTTTCCCATACTTTGATTGCAACTTAAGAGCCCTTTGGACAAGTGTCATCTACCGTATCATGGTGTAATCCCTTGAAAGGTGTGTAATCTGATCTAATATACCAAGTAGAAGAGCACAGAGGAGGCACACTGGAGATCAAAGATCTTCCTGAGTTAGCTGCTGCATTCAAAATACTCTTATTTATTGCCAGTTTAGAAGACTATTTAGAATCAGGATGCTTGTCAAGGTTGCAGCAGAAAAATGAGGGATTATTGGGATTGTTAATCACTGGGAACATAATGAACAAACTTTAGCACAAAAGAGGTGAAAGCGTGGCTTTTCAAAAGTCATGAATGATTTTGTGTGCCTTCATTCCAGGGTGTGCAGTCCTGGCCCAACTTCCAGAAAGAAATATTGGTCGGGTCAGTCACTCAGAATTGGCTACTTAACGAAAAACTTTAACCCCCAAATCTTGTTTAAAAAAAAGGAGATCTTGGAAGTGTTTCAAGACAGAAATTTTTAGTTTTAAAAAGATCATCTGATCCTCAATGAGCACTTTTTCAAGCTGCTCTTCTGCTTTGAATGTAGGACTAGAACTTGCTAATTGTTTTTTGCTGCCACATGAAGAATTACACAATCCTTCTGCTCTGAGGCTCCTTTTTTTTTTTTTTTTTTGTTTCCAAGATGGGTGTTAAAACACATTAGGACAAGTCACTGAAGAAGAAACAGGAGGATGTTGTTCTGCTGTGCTAAGTAGTTCAGTTGGAAAGCTTTAATGAACATGTAACCTATGCAATCACCCCTTCTGGTCTTGGAGTTTTTGAAAGAAGATGACATGTCTGGGGAGTTTAAAACCACAAAATTTTAGTTATTTGTGGTTGGCAATGTTATTTCATCGCATCGCTGTTTGCCAGCTTAACTGTTTCATTTATCTTTGTACTGGTGTGCTTTCTGGTGTTTCAAATCGTCTAGACCCTCTCAGGCAGCCCATGGGTATTGTCACCTTCGCTGTCAGTGTGGTGAAGCATAGGACCTCGGTGTTCCCTATTCACACTGTGTTTCCCTCCTTTTTTCGTTACCTTATTACCATCGTGCTTCATCCAATGCCTTTGTGTAATAGGCAACACTCCGCTCTGTGCAACTGAAGGGATTTAAACGCCATCTGTGCAGAGCAAGCAACTACGATGGAAAGTTATCTGCTCTGTGCTCCCCTATTTACATTTCACAAATAGATAACAACAGTGATGTACTTTTTGATGCTGCTGCCACTCCGTAAATGTCTACATTCCCTTCTGGAACTTGCTACTGCAAATCTGTGACAAGCAAATACAGAAAATATACATGCATGTTTTACTGAAAGCTTTAAAAATCAAGGCAATTTCCTCTGATAAAGTGACCAAAAAGCCAAAAGATGTTTTCTGACAATGTTACAGAATCACACTGATCTGTTTTTGATGGGTCAGATTACACCCGGTAAGAACCAAGGATGAGGGAAGCACACAATTTGGAAATGCAACTGAGGGTGAACAGTACATACACTCTTCATCAGTTTCTGGTCTCTTGATACCCTTTCATATTTTCTCCCTTATGGCACAGTGTGACTGCAGGCCACCCTTCGCTCTTGCCATCTGAGCTGATAGCGGAGAATATGTGAACAGCGAGACCATTTTAAGGTAAAAGGCGAAGGAGCCAAACTCTGTTGCTGGCTCACACTTACTGAATTCGCTGTACCTATTATTTCTGCACACAGTGGCAGATGTCCATTGCAGCAAATCCTTCTGAACGTTAGTTGTATTCTTGGAAGTAGACCCTGTAAATGAACTTCGTCGATTCCTGTGTAACTACCTGATTCACAACTGTGATGAAAAGATGGGTGGCAGCGAGCAACCAGCAAGGTCCATCCAAAAGACACACTCAAAGCTGGGAAGGTCACGCACCCTGCTGTGGGCTGTCACTACGGAGCGTGCTGACCTGCAGCGTTCAGTCAGATTTCATCTACAGCAGGTGTCACTGCCAGATCAGATGCCATTCAAGTGCCACTCCAGTGACTTGGGGGAGGTTGCCCTTGGTTTTCGTCCACTTTTCCAGCACCCAGGAGCCCATTTTCCTCAGGCTTTTTTTCGCTAGCGATTGGATTCAGTCTCATCACCGGATGAAACTTTGTTGTCTATGTACTAGCACATGTGTTTGATTTTGGAAGAATTTAGAGGAGCATAAACTAAACTTTCCCTGAGGTAGAGATTTTCTACTTCCTCAGCATTACTGAAGCCTAAAACCCATAATTTATACAAGCTGTAACACCACCTCCTAGAACTATTCTCTGACTGAGAAAGATTGGAAGACGGAGGGGAAACACAGCGATCACATTCACTTAGAGAAAAACATTAATAAATTATTCTTTTTCATTGAGTTTATAAAAAAAAAGAAATTAAATTAAAAATAAAACATATCGCAAGCATTTGAAGAAAAAAAAATGTTAATTTAACTCTGAGAGAATGGCTAATGCAAAATACAGGTATGAGAATGTTAAATACAATCTTCTTCTAAAGTTTTTCCCAGCTCGGTGATTTTAAAATGGTGGAAGGATTTAGTCTGGCTAAAGCAGTAATTCCACATAAGTGGCAAACCAGCGTAAACTAGATTGCCACCGAAGAAGTCATTCTCCCTCAGCCAGCTTGCATACTAACATGAACTTTCATGCAGTCAATGCAGTAAACCAGAGCAGGACTTGGTCCGGATGAAATTCACCTGGCAAAATAAACTGTTTTTTACATCAGCTGAGTACGTAATCTTGTTCATCACACAGCTACAGGAAACCTTGGAACAACCAAGGAGAAAAGGCATCGTGGAGGAAGACACAGACAGTCAACACCAGCTTTTTTCAGTGGCTGGGTCACCCAACACTGGTTGAAAGTGTCTGTGATGCTGGACCTTCAGGAGGGCCCTTCTCTGTCAGTCCCTACCAAAAAACTTTTGAGTTCCTGCCTAAATTTAATCAAATTTGATGGGAAAGTAGAGCTCTCAAAGATAATGTTTTACAGGCTTCGATGAAACTGGTAGACAGGAGGAGGAAGGCAAAAGAGATGAGCGTTACCTCCCCCACTCCAAAACCAGCAGAACCTAGCTGCCCGAGTACCTCTGCCCCAATTGCAACGGTATCGTCTCTCGCCTGTGCAGATATAATGAGGATATAGGCAAAAGTGGTAAGGGAAAGGGGAAGGGAAGCTAAGGACAACAAGCTTCACTGTTCATAGGGCTACCGGTTTTTTCCTTTGGCAAGTGCCTGTATTTCAGAGCTCTTTCCCACAGCTCTGCACATAGGAGGAAGAGAGAGGGCTTTCGTCGGAAAGTATTAGGATGCCTACAAGGTAACCATAAGGCATAATGGCTGCACCAGCCTAAATTTGAGATATTATCCCCATCTGCCCCCTCCAGAAAAAAAGCCCTTCTGCTGCCTTACATCCACAGGCCGTGCTGGAGGAGTGGATGCATCCCCCATGGCATCCACCATGCCTCAAGGGCTCGGAGGTGATTGCTGCAGCCCTTGCAGAGCACACCCCACCCCTTGCTGAGCAGTGCTGAGTCAGCACAGACGGGATGAACACCTGCTGCAGGGGCTCACAACCTGCTGCAGGGAGGTCCAAGACGGCGACATTGTTTGAATGTTACTTGAAGAACTGTGCAAACTCTGGCAAGTCATCGTCGGGACTGCAGTTCTCCCTCCAAGGGCACAGCAGAAAGCCAGAGGGGGCTGCAGGCAGGTCCAGCCCCAGGTCCTGCAGTCTGGTAGCTTTCCCCTGGGCTCAGGGTGAGGGGCAAGGTTGGGCAAGGGGGCAGGAGGCACTGGGAGGGGGCTGCCGGGGGGCTGTGGGGTTTGCAGCCGTGTGTCAAGCCATAGACCTCGGTGCAGGATTGAAAGGCAAGCTGTGGATCTGAGGGGTTTCTGTGGGTCTTGTGTGGTGCACAGGTTCAAGGGGACTGGGTTGGGGACAGTGAGGATGTGAAGTGTGGGGCTGTGTCTGCATTTGTGTCTATGTTTGACCTGGAGAGTACCACAGTTTGGGGGAGACAGTGATGTGCGCTTCTGTAACGTAGCGGGTTATTTCCTAAGAAGTGGTTGAGCCATACTGTACCCCCTTTATTATCTGTCGATAGTTTAACTAAGTCAAGCAAACTAAGGGGTGAACAAGGTTTCTCCAGCCTTGGGCCCCTTCACTGATGCAAGTGGAATCTGCTCTAAACAGTGCTGAGCACTTGCAGCTGCCCATGAAGCCATTAGAAGGTTTGGTTTGAAATCATAAATTTAAACCAGATGATGTAAAACTCCTCTTCTGCGTCTGTAGGACTGGGAGGATGGGCTTCCTCACAAGGTGTCAGGGAGATAATGTCATGGATGCGTCTGATGCAAGCTCAGGGTGCAATCATGGGTACGAAAAAAACCCTAAGGCAGCACATCTGAGAAGTGTGGAGTTAAGAAGGTGTGTGCTGAATGCTTGGGATAAGGTAAAATAATGAAAAAGAATTAATCAGGGCAGGCTACTCTGTACACTATATAAAACAAATATACTTTGTGGTAGTAATTCTGTTCTATATCGTGTTATACCCACATGCAGGAAAAAAGAGTAAATTAACTGTCACGCACAGTGACAGTTTTGGCTTGTGCTGGTTTTGGAGGGACTAACTTTGACACATTTGTGGGTTTTCTGGTGTCTGGACATGCATACAATTGCATTCGTGTCAGAGGACACGTGTGTATCTGAATAGCGGGTCACTGCCAGATGTAATGCTGGCTTGGATTTTTCATCCACCATACTTTGCGCTTTGTCCATGTGCTTGTCGTCCATGTGCTTGTCATCCATGTGCTTTGTCCTCAGAACACATTTTACCAGACAATTATTTTGGAAAGCTTTGACCATTTGAAAGGCTGCCAGCTTTCTGGTACAAAGCCAACATCAGGGGTCCACAAGCAGCTCCATAAGCTGCTGTTGTTGCCAGAAAGCTGGCTCTCACCCTCCACCATCTTCTCCTTGGGTTGGCTGAGGTGTTCATGTAGCCACACTGAGAACTGTATATAGGAACTGGTTGAGATAATACTTACCGTGTTGCTGAAATTAAAGCTAACTTAAAGTGCTTGTGCAACATAAGCATGGGAGTGGGCATGTGCAGCCAACAGCTGAGAGCTGAAGGTGAGGGAAACATGCGCGCTGGAAACCCTTAGCAAGCCCTCTGATAAACTTGCTGTACATTACAAAGTGACACCCTAAAGCCTGAAGTGTTAGACTTGTTTGTTGTGAAAAGTGAGGTCTGGTTTTGATGTGGAAGTTGAATATCTGTGAGACTAAGCAGTGCGAGGTCCTGGGAGAACCGACCATGGCTGAGTACCTCCCCCCTACCAGCAGCTGAGAGGTCTCCAGTTGCAGAGAGAGAAATTCCACATTAAAGCTGCAGAAATTTTTTTCCAACATTTTAAAAATGATGAACATTTCATGAGAGTTGTTCAAGCTTATATTCAGATTTTTTTGATTAAGAGGGGAAGGGGAAGTGCATGATAAATGTGATAAATAAGGTATATAATAAATATAGGTCATGACCTGAGCAGTCACCAGCTGTATGACATGAGTTTGTTTTGTAGAGTGAAGCTATAATTGTGTCTGAGAGACCCTGTGTGCTGTAAAAGCTTTGTTGGTTTCACTTAGCCTCCTCCCACACTCTTCCTCAGGTATGAAGAGAATATAACAATTGTATGATATGTTAAGGAAAACCTCAGAGTGCACGAATGGCTTGAAAGAGTGAGAACAAAGGTATCCCATCTCATGTGTTGCCAACAGCTAACGCTGACACAGCTCTGAAAATCCAAGAAGAAAAGTAAGGTGGTTGAGCCATGCCAAATACAAGAGGAGCAAAGTTCTCTTCTTGAGTTTGCTCATCTTCAGCTTGAACAGTGAGAGATTTGGAGAGAGTTCAGGATAAGATTGCTAGGAAGTATGAGAAAAAGTCTTTTGATTCCAGTATCTGGTTGTATTGGAGTGCTGTAGCAAGCAGTGCTGTAGGTAGGTGCCACCTTTGTGACATAGAAGGACAGGTATTGGATCCAGACTGTCCTCCCTGGCACCTAGTCAGCAACATCTATCCTGGGACAAGGGTGTTTTAACTCAATGCCAGAGCTGTAGGCTTCTAACAGTTGTTGTCCCAGGCACTGAAGTGTTGGGAGGAACACACGGGGGCCTGAAGGAGCCTTGCATATCCAGGATACTTGGTACCTAGAAATCCTGAATTACAGCGGTCTGGCTGAAAGAACATGTAGAATCATAGAATCATAGAATAATTAAGGTTGGAAAAGACCTCTAAGATCATCAAGTCCAACCGTCAACGCAACACCACCATGCCCACTAAACTATGTCCCTAAGCGCCTCATCTACACGTCTTTTAAATACTTCCAGGGATGGTGACTCCACCACTTCCCTGGGCAGCCTGTTCCAAGGCCTGACCACTCTTCCAGTAAAGAAGTTTTTCCTAATGTCCAGTCTAAACCTCCCTTGGTGCAACTTGAGGCCATTTCCTCTCGTCCTATCGCTTGTTACTTGGGAGAAGAGACCAACCCCCACCTCGCTACAACCTCCTTTCAGGTAGTTGTAGAGCGCGATGTGGTCTCCCCTCAGCCTCCTCTTCTCCAGGCTAAACAACCCCAGTTCCCTCAGCCGCTCCTCATAAGACTTGTTCTCCAGCCCCTTCACCAGCTTCGTTGCCCTTCTCTGGACACGCTCCAGCACCTCAATGTCCTTCTTGTAGTGAGGGGCCCAAAACTGAACACAGTATTCGAGGTGCGGCCTCACCAGGGCCGAGGACAGGGGCACGATCACCTCCCTACTCCTGCTGGCCACACTATTTCTCATACAGGCCAGGATGCCGTTGGCCTTCTTGGCCACCATGTAGTACCATGTAGGTACTAACTGAGATCAGTTCGCTGCCTGGCAGCATGGTGTAGTATCTGCTAATTGATCGGGAATGAAGCCCAGCCCAAGAAGGAATTTGGAAATACTGAATTGACTGAATGCTCATCGTCAGCCTCAAAGGGTAGTCAGTCACGGTCCAAAATGGCTGGGGTTTGCTTTCAGTTCAATGTTTGATATGCCGTTATCTCTATAAATTGTGCGTGCTGGATCTCTAGAAAATTACGCTCAACTTTTCTTGCCTTTTCATATTCTCTACATGTTTTTTTCCCCAGGTAACTTAGCTCATTTCAGTGTAAAAGTTCCTATGTCAAAATACTGTCCTTTGTATGCTGTATAACTAAATGAGATGCTAATATATAACCCAGAAAAGAATAATCACTTTAAATGGAAATGCAAAAATAATGGAATTTTACAGTTCTGGAAACAGTCTACTTTGTTTTTCTTTGGATTTAGGCTCACTTTAAACCCCCTCTTTTCTCAAGTGCTGGCTTACAGCTAGGGACAAGGGGGTGTTTCAGGGGTAAGCCTGAAACCTGCAGTACTGTGATGGTCCTTGGCGTGATGTTGCTGCCTGTGTACAAATGAGGATGGGGCGGTTAAGGTGTTCAGAGCGCATCGACTCTGCAGTCAGGGGACTAAAGATTGTAGCTGGCATAAAAGCAGAGGTGCAAAGCTTTTATCTCAATAGCTCAGATGACAAAAGCGAAGTAGCTGCAGCAGTGCTGGTCCTGAATGTTTAGGCAGATATGCCTCTGAGTCGGGGTGGTCGTGGGATCCTGCCTGGTCAGATGAGAAGCCACCTTGTGTGCATCTGCACAGCCATATTTGCATCCGTGATATTGCACCGTCAGTGTGCTGGCGAGCAGACAGATGCCCAGGCGTGGCTAAGCTGTGCCGTGACCTCCTGCAGCCTGGAGAACGTCTGGGGACATTGTGGGACCACAGGGCTCTCGTTTTAATTGTGAGGGGGCTGGGAAGCACAGCCCTGACTCTGAAGCCCTGCAGCCTTCAGACAAGTATATTTCAAAGGCGGCAAAGAAACACTGAGGGGGCTGGGAAGCACAGCCCTGACTCCTACCTTCAGACAAGTATATTTCAAAGAAGGCAAAGAAACAGTCTCGAAGCCCTGCAGCAAACTCAGTGCAGTGTGAAGTCTTGCAGCAAGAGGAATTCAAAGTGTAGTCAAAGGTTACGCACTTTGCTTTCAGTAATACTGTAAAATAGAATTAAAAAGAGGCATATAAATAAAAAATATGTGTGCCTGGATGAATATAATGGCATTTTGAAAAGGACAAAGGATTCCTCTGAATAATATTTAAAATTTAGTATTGCAAAGTGCTTGAATGAATAAAAATGACATTTTTAAAAGGTCAGAAATTTCTTCAGAAATGTATCTAATATTTAAAGTTGAGTAAAGGAATCCCCTTCTTACAGCCACGCTTGCGCCGGTGTTGCCTGGGACTTGCTTCCAGCTGGGGTGGGGGCGGTGGGACCGACCCTCTTGCTCTGTGTGTTAAGGTGCACCAACCTGGATGATGGCCCTTTCTGTATGCTCTTTGTCAACACAAGTGACTGTGTGAGCTTCTCGGTGAGCTGAATAAGCCTCTGGGAAAATCCCTCGCTGCCCCAAGGAAAGGCAAGGGGGAAAATCTGAGCATCCCATGTGAATCACAGTCTATATTTTCTGTAGATATCTGGTTGGCATCCTTTTCCTTCAGCCCTGCGTGGAGCCTCTTAATGAGGTGCCTGGCATTTCCTCCCCTTGCTTTTATGCTCGTGGTCTCAGATTTGGATTTTCCCTTGCTTTCTGGGGGCTATTTTGCATGGGTGCAGGGCATGCTGCAGCTGTGGGGCTGGCAGGGCGCAGGAGAACCAGAGGCTGCCCCGGCGCAGGTGGCTCAGCGTCCTGTACTGGGAACTGATGAGCTGAACTGCCATCTTGGCGCTCAGCCTGTCTCCATTCAAATATTCACATGCTTAAACATATTTTTGGTGTCGATGGTGTTATAGACATCTCAGTTAATCGCATGCCACCACCTGCGTGCCTGCTCTTAAACCTTATCATCTTGAAGCAAATGTCCCAGGGAGTGCAGGAGGATGGGGTCTGAGAGATGGTAGCATGACCTTTTATAGAAAGGGTAATTGGTGGGATGAAGTCGTATTTTGAAGTACCCCTCTGAATTAGAGCTGTGCTGGTGGTGGAAATCGACCTGATGCACGGAGGGGCGGTGTCTGGCTTACTTTGAAAAATGCGGGCACGAGAAGTAATGTGGTCCTCCTGGAAATGTGCTTGTGCTCCTTCCTCCTCTCCCTTCTTGCATGGCAGCCGAGGAGAGCAGGTGAGCAGGGAATAAACCACGTTGCCATCATTTGTACTGGGTTAAACAAGGGCCATGGGAGTTCTGAGTTGCCAAACTCAAACTCAGAGTTTCCTCCCGGGACACGAGCGGCTGAGTGGTTGTGGCACAGACCCATGTCCTCTGAGGTCCAGCCTCCCCAGATGGCAAATTCTCCGTCTTTCTTGGCCCATCTTATTAGTCTTTTGCATGGTAAGGGACTATGTCATGTGGAAACTGCATATGTTGCAATGACCCTTTACTTGGTGTTTTCTTCTTATCAATTTTGTGAAATTCCAAGGCACAGTTACAGTGAGGGCTGAATAATTATGTTGCTGCTTTAAATGTCTATTAAGTAATTACAGTTACAGAGACAATATCAGCTTCTTTTCCTCTAAAGCTGTTATCCTGGTAAGGCTGTTTTATCGCTATCGTATTTTTGTTAATATTTTGGTCGTCTTAGATTAGCGCTGACTTTAAAAAGAGGTTTTTTCTATGCTTTCACAAGAACAGAGCGAGTGGAGCAGGCATCATCTGCATGCTTGTCCTTGGGTGGAGAGTCCCTGGGGAACACGGGTGGATGGCACAAGCTGCAGTGATACGTGTGGTTAGCACCAAACCAAGGAACTGAGCGAACAGGAAGGCTTTGCCTGAGCTCATCAGCAAATCAGATAAAATAGTCTTTGCAGGCTGATTGAAACACTAGTTGGTCACAGTGTCAATGAACCCTCGTTCGTGAGCTGATTGGAAAATTGCAGTTTTCCTTCTGGTAACTTTGAATGCCTTCCCTCCCTCCCTCCCACCTCCTGCTATTGTTTCACTACGGTATTTCAGAGCTCGCACATTGTGGCTGGTATTTCCAAATAAAACAAAGTCACGTTCAGCAACAAAAGAAATATTGTTTGGAAATTTGCTGTGGGAAGAGTTGTCAGAATCTAGTTTTTCTGGAAAATGTGTAAATAACTGAAACTTCGAGTTTGACTGACTATCATCTGTTTCAGGCGGGCTGACTTGGGTATGCTCTTAGATGGATGCTGACAACGCCTCGGGGAGGTGACTCCATTTCACTCTTCTCCCCACTCCGTGCTGACTGAGGAAGAAGTCAGCTCAAGGTCACTGTATAACCTGGTAAGACTGACTTTTTTCTTTTAATGGTGATGACCTGCCGTTGTTCGACTAGTGAAAGGTGTAAAATGGCAAGCATGGTAACAGTTCAGTTGTGGGGCACAGAGGTTTCACAAATCTCTGGACCAAACCTCTCCCTCCTCAGTGACGGTTCCTCAGCAGTGAACTCATTCTTCAGGATTCGCGGTGGGAAGTTCTGGTTAGGTCAATGCAGTAAACCCATCAGCTAATTTGATGTCTTGTGCACTGCTCGGGTAACAGATGTACACTGTGCAAAGTGAGATGGCTCACTTTGGGGAAGTGTGGCGTGGCATTGGGGCCTGACTCTGTCTCTGTTTTGCAGGTTAGCCAGAGGCAGGTCTTACCTGGAGCACCCATGTCTCCGTTCATGTTGTGTGTCTTGGCAGGATACCCCATATGTGTGAGGGAGGCAGGAATTTGGGTAGTACAAAGAGTTTGCTCCTGGTGCCTCCAGTTTTGTGTTAGGTAGCGGTGTCTCATCGGGCTTGCCAGGGTGCAGGCAATTTTGCACATGGATTTGTGCACCTTTGCAGTGATCCTGGTGCAGATTTGATCTGTCAGGGCTGCTGCAGTTTGGACTCCCACCGTCCTCCACAGCATGTCCGCTCCACCTCCCTGCATGCTGACGCTAGTGGTTCTTAGAAATGATCTGGCTAGGAACAACCCTAACAAAAATAAATAGTTATCAGCCAAGTTTGGTGGCTGTGGCACCTCATATTCAGATCGGCTTCAGTAGCTGTGAGGAAATCCATTGGCTTCAAACCCCATGGAGAGTTGCTATCCAAAGGACCTAACAAGCTGTCAACCTAAAAGCTATCTTACAGGATGCTCACCCCTTCTTTCTCAGCATCTTTGCCTGGTAAGTGCATGGAGGTGTACGTGGAATTGGCTGCCCTGTTGCTATCTTCTGTGGAAATAACGAAGCTGAAAAAAACAAAGAAACCCGAGGAAGTGGGATTTATTCTAGCACAACCAAGAGGTCAACTTCCAGCTGCCTTCCTTTTGTAGAGGTTTTTGCCCAGAGAATTGTTAAATGAGTACGTTGCTAACAGTTTGTTGTGATGGAGGATGAAAAAGAAATTAGATAAACTTTATCGCTCAGAGTTTGGGTGACATTTGAGAAATGCTAAATTAACGCTCAAAATGTCTCCAAATGTCTTGCTTAGGGAAAAAAAAAAAGAAGGAAAGTCAAAGACATTCAGCCTGGTTAACACTGACAATGAATGAGTGCATGTAAACAAATTCCCTCAAGCATTCATGAATGCATTTCCTCAGCCACCAGTATTTAATCAGGTAATGAATAATTTCCACATCTGTCTTATTGAACAAAAAATACCATCGTCTGAGCTTGAAGGTGAAGAGGGAGCAATATATCTAAACTAAACCTGGATGCAGTTGAACACAGAGAGGTTATTAAAAAAACCCCTGAACGCTCATAATAATACCCTCCTGTTCCAATTAGAAGAAATGAAAACAGGCTTAATTCTGTATTTTTGTTGACAGTACAACTTTGCCATTAGTTTGTGGGATTCCAATTTCAGGCCTTAATAAACTGAAATGAAAATTGGGTGAAGAATTGGTATAGGTTAACTGTTGTGAAGACCCCTACCAGCCTGCCTTGTGCTTGTAGGTCCTGTGCTTGCACTCCCACGCCTGAGATGCTGATGCACATATTTGCCCTTTCAAAGACAGTCTGTCTCTTGAGGATGGCTCAAGCACGATGAAGCCCCAGCATCGCTGGTGGAGCCATGGAGGGAACCGATTTTTCCTTGCTGCCCTGGGTGCCAGGGTCCCGCACGCTGAGGTTCTCCCAAGGGGCAGCCTGGCCCATCACTGCTCGGCTACAGGCATCCTGGCATTTACACAAGGGCAGCTGTCAAGTTTTTCTGAAGCGGAACATCTCAATAGTCACAGTGGACCACGTTCCCCATGGGAATCTGCTGAATACACTGCCTTCAGGAAGGATTAATGCCCACTAATCCTCCATTCAGGAGAAAAAGACTCAGGTGTTTGCCAAGCATCAACGAGCCAGTTTAGTCCTTTCCCCTCCCGCGCTTCTTTTTTTAAATAAATTCTTCTCAAAATGACAAAAGCAGATCCAAGCCATCACAGTGACTCAGCTGTAGAGCTATAAGCAGTCCACATTGCAGATTAAATTTGCAATTGGTAATATCGTTGTGCTGCACTGTGAAAATGAAAAATTACTCTCTTCCTACTTGCTACACGTGAAGTACCACATGCAAAGATTTACATCAAGCCAGAACAGTTATTAGAAGAGAAGAGGGGGGAATTGACATCCTCAGATGGGTTAGACACCATCCTCCCCCGTGTCCTGTTTTACCAGAAGAGTGATCTTGGCTGGGTTTATCAGCAGAGGAAAAAGGAGACAGACCCAAAAGCAATATGTGACAGGGCATTCATTCACAGCTAAGTGTTGCGGGGAATGGAATTTCTTTCTGAGCCCACCTATGATTTTTTTTTTTTTACCTGGAAATATAGCAATCATGATATTTTTAGTCTGAAACCCACCCAGAGCTACAGTAACTGCAGGTGCTGCTCTTTTCAGTTAAGCATTGAAGAGTTTACAAAGATTTAAACTGATTAAGCATGGAGTAATGAATTCCAAATACTGATATGCTAATTATAATATTGCATTTACAGTGATTGCTTGGAAGTGTGATTGCCTTTCTAATTGAATCCAATGCTCTCTCTTCTTTGGTTATGGGACAAAATAGATAGGAGTGTCCACTCTGTTCTATATCTCTGTTTTAGATACCTGATTCCTGTCCGTTTAAGGCAACTGTCCCAGCAGTGCATAAATGATATCACAATGTTGTCCAGATTCTGACTTTCTCCCAGATACACTAGGCAATGTTTGTGTGTAGTCCTGGTTCATTTTGAAGTCAACAGCAGAATTTCCATTGATTGCAGTAGGGTCAGGAGATCTTCTTCATAGTCCTGCAAGTTTCTTCCTGCTACCCAGCTGTGGTCTTGTTCACCCCTTGCTCTGTTCTTCCTGTGTCCTGCTGGGATGAGGTTAGGAGTCTGCTTTACCCAGACTGAAAGTCCCACCTGCTGGTTTCCCTGTGCCACTTCAACATGTTCTAAAAGATACCTGGGCATTTTATTCCTTTTGATTAGATATAAACAATCAATGTCTTGAGTTTGTTCCTGTCCAAAACCAAGGATGCAAAAATCAGGTTGGAAGCTGGCCAACCATTTTACCTTTGGTTCTTACATTACCCATACAGCTAACTATTGCTAGAAGAGACAATGCAAAGCCATGCAGAATGTAACTTTGGTTTTCAAAGATTTTTAAACTGTTGAATTGTGTTTATATAATATAAACTTCTCAGCTTTGATTAGAAGACATCAAAGATGAAGAATCCAGTATTTCTCATGGTAATTCCCTTCACTAGTTAAACATTTTCACTGTTAAAATGTGATCCTAATGTCTGACTTGATTTGTCGGCTTCAGCTTTATACCACTGATGTGTAACGCCTTGCTCGACTAAACTTAATTTTCTGGCACTGTGCTTTTTCTCCCTGTGAAAGTTCTTAGGTGCTGTTATTGGTAATTTTGTTCTAAGCAAAAGAGATTGATCTTGATGTTCCTTACTGTAGGAGATTTCCTTCCATCCTCAGATTTATCACTCTCTTCTGGCAGCCTACCCAAGTTTTGTCAAAGCTTTTTGAAAAAAGATGTGATTTCCACAACTGTCCTTCCCATTGTGTGTGGAAGGGTATTGAACAACCCCTCGTTTCTTTTCCCTGATCTCCTTTGATCCTCTGATCACACTGGGAGCTCATGCTGTGTTGTTTATTCATTATTGTTCTCTCTATCTCCTTTCTAGTCTCGCGCTTTCCAGCCACAGCACCGCTTTCTCTAGACAGAGGGGACATTTTTTTCCCCTTGATGCATAGCTTGGTGTTTGACTGTACCAATACACCTTTTGTATAGGACTAATTTACTGAATGTCCTTGTCCTGCTTTTGTGAACACTCAACCCTCATCTGTGTTTATCTGTTTGCTATCTGCATAGTTTAGCAGAAGTGATTTCCTTTATATTTCCAAATCAGTGATGAGCATACTGAATCAGATCAATATGATATTTCTCCACACTCTTTTTGGCCTGCCTACAGGCTTCAGACTGCATAACGCTTGGTAGCAAAGCGACTGCAAGAGCCCTGGTGAAAGGACCTTCAGTGGAAGGTGGTTACTCAAAGCCCTCTTTGCCTGCACTGTCCTGGCAGAGGGCACCTGCTGCCAGATCTGCCTGTCCCCCGCGGATCCCCACGTTTCCTCCTGTCCCTTGTCCACATAGCAAGTGGAGCTGGAGGATTAGATGGAAAGGGGATAACTGCCATCTGTAGGATACTGTGTGCTCCGGGTTTCCGGCATGCTGCAACATGGTGTCGGGAGGATTTCGGATGCGCCGTAAGGGATTTAAAGTGCTGCAATGGGGAGGTAGGAGAAAGCCCTAAACGTGGGGATTTGGTATGCCAAAATGTCATGCTGCTGTTCTGATGGTAGCTGTAGGTTGCAGTAAACAAACTTACCTGAGAGTTGCTCTCTACTAGAAAAGTATTTTTTTCCCCCCCTCTCCTTTTCAGCAGTGCTTTAAAGAACTTAAAAGCAGCTTTAGAGCAGAAGTGCCACTTCTGTCTCTGCTTGCAGGTATGCCACCTGAAATAGTATGAACCATAAATCATTTTAACAGATAGCAGCAGAAGGTTCACAAATCCTTGCGATTCAAACTTCAGAGGAGGCTAATGTAGCAATTCAGAAAAGGAGGACCGGGAAACCGCAGTCATGCGTTTTGTGCTGGTGACTGGTTGAAAAGATGAATTAAATTCAGCTAATCACATAAGGGTTGTCAGTCAATAGAGCAATGGTTATATGTTTAAAGGTTTTAATTATTCCACTGGTGAACGTCCTGTAGATTGATAATCATTCGTCCTTGAGTTAATTATCTGAGTCTTATTAGCTTTGTGAAGCAGAGATGGAGTGGTGGGTGGCTTTTATACACCATAAAAATATTAAATTCAGATTGCTGTATCATGAATCTTAAAAAGGAATATCTTGGCGGGGGAAACACTTTTGCTTTGAACTCACCTTTTGCTTGTGTCTCTCAGACAAACAGCAAAGCAATCAGGCAGGCCAAGTCTTTTGTACAAAAGCCTTTACTTTATTAAAAAGACTTAGTGTGACTGTGGCCTTGTTGTAAAGGTGGCCCATATGCAGAGGCAGTGTCCAAGGATGCAGCTGGGTGCGGGAGCGTGCAGAGGTATCCAAACTGGTTCTGAATGCAAAGCAGACTGGTCAGGGTACTGTGGCTCCTGACTTCTTGTCTGTTCCTGTAACCCCACATGTGCACAAGAGTGCCATACGGAGGGCTACTCAAATGGTGGGCTTGGAAGTGGCTTTTGACGGCAAGTAAATCTTTCCTGGACTTTTTCCAGCCTGATTCCTTCACTCTCCAGACTGGGGTTCAGACTGCAGCCACCAGCATGTATTACCAGTTACCCCACAGTAACCAGGGTTTCCCCAGGGTGCGAAGAGAAGATGACAGTGACTCCCCAAACTCTTCATGAAGACACCGGCACCTATGAAATACTCCAGACCCGCTTCTGAAAGTCTATGACTTTTGGTCACAGTCTGAGAGTAGGGTAGTAAATTTTATTGAGTTTAAGACTTTTTGTCTGTTGGGACCTTTGAAACAGGTCCCATGGATTTTGTGCTGCTTAATCCCAGTTCAGGGTGGGAAGGATTAAGATTTGGCAGAGTTCTGATCTT
>NW_009196942.1:0-17940 GCF_000690835.1 Fulmarus glacialis | reverse complement strand
AGGCTTACGTTATCCCTTAGATTGCCTTTAGCTCCTGTAGATGTGACTCTAAGCATACTCAGTGATCCAGGAATTATATTATGCCACTGCTGAGCCCATAAAAATGCCAAAACATGTTTGAGGTTGTTGCAATATTCTTTGGGTGACTTGTGCCCCATAGTGTCATCAAAGACACTCTGTTTCAAGACTGTTGGTATTCTGTGATTTTCCTGTCTGTAGTGTAATTTGAATCCACGAAACTTCAGCTGGGTATCAGGGCAGTCTTTCAAGAAATAGGCATGACCTGTGCTTCTATGAAGCATGCATTATTTTTTTTCCCCTCTGTCATCATTTAAGTGATTCCTCCCATCCTATTTCTTAGGTTTTTCTTAGATAATTCTGTGTCAGTGCGCACTATTTTCTCTTAGCATTTTGCTTGGATGACCTGAAAAAGTCTCTGCAACCTGTTTTGTAAATATCAGTTTGATTTGGGGTAGCAGTTAAATCAGTTCAGTCCTGCCTGAAATAGTAAATGTAAAAATGTTAAAGGGATCTTGTGTTCTCCTTGAACAGAGCCTGATCAACTCCTACGAAGCCAGCAAGAAGAACCTTCCTGACTTGTGATAGGGCTGGGTTGATCTACCAGTAACATTTCTTTATCACCCAACAGGCCTCCTCTGACAATGTGAACTGAAGTTCATGCTGCTTTATCTAAGAAAAGAAATAAAATTTATTAGATACTTTCAAAATACAGCAGCAAAATTGCCTTCAGGCTTTTGCAAAGTCTCCAGCTGGGTAGACTACTAATCTTTTGCAATTATTCTCATAATTATAAAATTATAATTATGCCTGTTTTCTGATGATTGATCATGCTTCAGAATGACTCACATGTATATTCTTGATACATGGATGTAGGCCTGATCTAAAAACACCGTATCTTCAAGGGAAAGTGTTAAAGCCCTGCTGAGATACATGAACGGAGAATCTGGCTCAGAATATTTAACAGGCTCAAACATGTAACGCTGGGTTCCCAATAGGCCCCTTCTGATATCTTATTGAGCCCCTGTGTGAGCCATATCAACAGCGTGCCTCTGTACGTTGTTAATTAGGTATCTCACCCATGTCTTTGAGATTTGAAAGGAGTATTTACTGTAGTCATATAGCATGATACGTTGCAATGATTCTTGCCTATCAAGCAATGCTCTTAGAAAACTGAGGCAGAGCCACGTTAGCCCTCTTGACCCTTGGGTTAAACTCACTTGCATGAAATTTCTTTCTTTTTTCTTTTTTTTTTTTTCCCTTAAGAATGCAGACACTTTTCCAGACTCAATAAGAAGTCCCAAACCACATGACAATCTTGGCGTGGGAGGGAAGATAGACTGAGAAAGAGGGAAGCAACTGCAGAGGGGTGCAAAAGCAAAGGCAGCTCCAGGGTGCTCCTCTATGAGCATCTTCCCCCTTGAATGGGGAGTCGTGAGATGAGTCTGAGGGGTTCACCACCGCAGGGTGGATGCTGGGCACCATGTGGGAGAAGTCACCAGGAAGCCTCTCCTTACCTCTCCTGTTGGACCCGTTCTCATCCAAATGAGTGAATATTCGTTTAGTACCTGGCTGAATAGTCCTGGGGTTTTTGGATTTGGGAAGCTACATCAGGACCTTGCTTAAGCACGTTCCCTAACCCCATGGCCGAGGCCATGGCCATGGCTGTGCTGAGGTGCCTCCCTCTTCTGTTTGGTCCAGAAGATGTTCTCTGCATCTGCAAAAAACTTCAAAATCAAAGTTTTCTCAAAAATAATAATTTGATGCAGGAGTTTGACAATAAATATTCCCAGATGACGCTACACCCTGTCCCATGGGAATAACCACATTAACAGCCCATTCTTTGGGGGATGTTCAGGGAATTGCCAAGTATTCCTGAAAGAGTGACGGCATTTGACTTTCCTCTATGAATTATACTACACCCGTGGCATTTTATAAACACCGCAATGCCGAGTCACCTTTAAATTGTTATTTTGGCACCATATCAAAACTGAGCATGCTTCTTCCACCTACCTGATGTCTATGCAAATTCTCCTGTCTAGTTTTTTAAAAACTCCTTTGGAGTAATCCTTCTCCCAAATGAGGAGATTAAGCCATGGGCTCTAAATGGGACTTAGTGATATTTTCCTACTTGATGACTTTAAAGTCTTTTCTCACTCCATGGTAGCTTCATAAAGTACCTTTTAGCTTTTAGCATGATCAAGGGAATCTGACTTCTCTTTAATTTTCTGTGTAATGCATTTAAGGGACCCAAATCCTTTAAGTCAAGGACACTTTGTTAATTTACAGCTGCAAGACTTTCTCCCTTTGGCATTAGTCTGTAGTGCCCAGGAGGTGCAGTTTTCCAGTCACACCATGCATAAATGTATGCCCGATTACAGGCTCTTAGTCACTTCTTTGTAAAACCATGAGCCCATGTGAAGGTAGTTGAGTGGCAACCCAGCTACCAGGTGAGCGGACCCAGGTTGTCTGCAAGCCACCAGCGTGGCTGTAGGCTGCTGCTCCAACGCGAGGCTGTCGTGTGAGACCAAACAGTGTGAGCCACAGTGTCTTGGGCAAAGAGGAGAGAGGATTATACTTCAAAGAGTAATGCTTGTATAACGCTGCTACCATCAGCATTGGTCTCAACCTGAAAGCCTGAACACAAGCAAAAAGGCCAGCTGCTACCCTGCACTTTTCTGAAACCTGTGATGTGAGTTGGTAGGGCAGGGATGGGGAGGGCATGCTCGTGCCTGAAAGTTTATTCGCTTTTCCAGCTCCATCAGCTTGCCTTAAGAAGATATTATGTCTCCAAATAAATGTCCCCCACTGATACTTTTCATACTAGATCTCCTTGCTGCACCATTGCAAAGGCACGGCCATTAGCACGATTCAAAATGACAGGAACCTTGAGGGAGGGACAGAGGGAAAGTCTGTGCACAGAAAGTCTTTCCTTTCTTTGCATTTAGAGCTCAATAAACAGCCATAGAACAAACTAGGAGGGCTCTCTTATAACCAAAAAGCTTGTTCCTGACCCATGCAGTAAGGTCTAGGCAGGCTGATCATTGTGTCTGCTGAATTTATTCAAATTTATTCATGGTGAGATTATTCCAGGGGGCAGGGTTTGTTGCAGATTTATCATGTATTTTAAGAAGTTCTCTCTTCTCCCTCCTTTTCCCATTGACATCCTTGAATTAACAGGCAGCAGAAATACCTTTTTCCATTTTACCAGCCCCAATAAGCCGAAATCTCAGGTTGTTCTTTTCCGTGTTCTTTCTTTCTCCTGTTTTGTGCAGAGTGGTCTCAACAGAGGGCAACAGTGAGACTAGCACAGCCTTAGCTCTTCTGACAAATGCTTCACCAGATACATGTTGGGATCATATTAGCCCCCTGACCCCACCAGCCGTGTTGTTGTCAGTAGCCAGGCATCATCTGGCCAATGAACACACTCAAGGGTTTCTTCTCTTCAGATGTTTCCAGCTGGTGAGCTCCCAATTTATTACAGAATTACTCATAATTGATGTAATGGATTACTAGCACACAGCGTGGTACATTTCACCACGTTTCTGCTATTCGGGTTCTGAAGATCATCCAGTTCTTTCTACGTGATGGCTCAGACTGTTCATCTTTATTGAATTTATTAAAGCTGCTGAATTTTAGCCCATTTTCATTTGCCTTGCTTGAGTCTAAATTAACATTAATCTTCTAATTACGTACCTCTATAACCAACTCAGTTTGAGAAATCAGCGATGTCTGTTTGTAAATTGTGTTTGTATGCCTAACCCTCTATCCCCATATTTTATGCATACTTAGAATAAGATGCCATCAAACATGACAAAAGATTATCTGATGAACCATTCAGCTATAATGCTTATCTAAATTAAATGCTGTGTAAAATAAATTACAGTTTGCTAAAGAAAATGAAACATATTTCACCTTACACTAAAAATTGTGATTTACTCCCCAAATCAATCATGTTTCCCAAGGTTGATGAATAAACTAAATTCTCTGCTCCTGTAAGCACCAGGCTCTGCGTTGGAAGGTAGAGACAGATAGCTTCTGCACCAGTGTATTTTTATCTGTGGAATGTTTCCTCTCTTGAAAGAAGGCACCTGTGCCCACAGCAAAGTATATACACTTTTTTGCTGTGCTGGCCGCAATTTCTTTCTTTTGTAGTTCTGTTTCTGTCAAGTATTTCTGAAGAGTACATGCAGTCCTTGTGAGGGGTAAAGTGGAGTAGCAGATAGCGCGATGCCTTCTGGGTTCTTGTCTGAAACAAATCTGCACAAGCAGCGAGGTAGGGCTTTCTGAAGGGATGCAGAACTTGAGGCATCTTGCCAGCAAGTGTATTCCTTGTAAAGAGAATGCCAAGAGACTCTTCTTAGTTATCTCGGGTCGGAGTTACCCCAAAGCGCTCATACCTTCAGAAATTCTCTGCCAAAGTCACTTTGAAAAGGTTATTTTTCAGTTGAGTCATTTGTTCCTATATGTTGAATAGGGGCCTGTGGTTTGAGAGAGGATTTTCCTGATTTCCTGCATCTCGTAGTGTCAAGAAAATATGAAATCTTAATAGACATAAAGCTTTCTGGTATTCAAATACCACAGCTTGAATTAAAATAAACACTAGACACGCTTTTACTTCTCCTGCTTATGTGTCCTTCTTAGAGACTGCTCTCAGTAGGGGCCTGATGCTTCCAATAGCCAGTACTTTAAAAATATATCATGTAAGTCTGCTTCTGTAATGACATTTATGTGCCTGATTCCCACTAAAACAATTCATATTTAAATGTCTAGGTAACTTGTAGAGCATGGACCTTCATTCATTCACGTCTTGGAAGTCTTAGATGTGTGTAAGAATTTTTTTTTTTTTTCTGTGGAAGACAAATCATCCTGTATCATATCAAAAGGTCTAATTATTTTCCCATGAAAGATAGCTTTCAAAAAAAAACCCCAAACCTACAAACAACAGGCAGTCGCTACCTTTTTTTTTTGACTGATAATGTCTGCACCTCTAAGGGCTTGGTCAGCAGCATGCAGGAGAATGCAAAATGCTTCTAGGTGGGCTTTTACTTTGCAGTTCTTCCATGGTTGCAATGTGGAATATTGCACTCCATTATTAGAGTATACCTACCCAGTGATTTGGATGTTAAATTTTGCTGTCTTGCATTAGTTTTTTCAAAGTAAAAATAAAAAGGGAGACAGACATTTCAAAGACAAAACCAAGATGAAAGGTAAAATACTGCTTTACATTTTTAGCAACAGATGGAAGTCTGGACTAAGAGAACTGAACTTTAAATTACATTAAAAAAATGTCCAAGAGCAAGTTAAATAGCTTTCTCATTCAGATTTTATTTGAACCTGTCACAGAAAACACACTTTCTCTATTCTCTTGAATTAATGTATTTGTTTGAAAAGTATCCTAGTCCTATGCTGTTTGATGTGACTTTTCTGAGGGATGAGTATCTGATTTTTCCATGCTTCCTGGGAATCTACAATCATACAGGATTTTATGTCCTAACAGTCATGCATACAAATGTTTCTGGTTGCTGTGGGAATGTCAGAAGGATCTCACAGACGCATCTTGAAGCGTTAAAGCTAATGAAAAACACAGCTCCTCGTGGGCTGTCACGGACAAACCAGCTGGGTGCCCTCTTCTTCTTGTGTTCGGACTCTCTCTGGGCATTTGGACCTTGACTCTGACTTCTGCTACCTCTCCCCATAGGCCTGGGGTCTTTCGTAACAACTGTCTCACAATTAAGCAACTAAACAGTCAACAGATGTAGAGCACGTTGCTGACATGGAATAAGAGTAAGAAACCTACTGGAGTCAGATGAAATTCCCTAAATCACTCTCCCAAGAGACAAAGGAGAGCCATGCAAGTATTTTCCAGACTAACGGAAAAAATCAGCTTTTTCTCAGTTTCTTTACAACAAAAGTTTTGGAGAATATGAAAAGGTAGTAAAATGCCATTTCTTGCACAGTAAGACAGCACGTTAGAAAATGAGATAAATTATTTATTTCTGTGTTAAACGTTTGGAAGGGAAGAAGACAAAAGTGATGTGAGGCCATTTAAACTGAAAGCTCCTCTTATGAGGAAGGGCATCACAACCATGTCCAGAGGAAAAAGGATATGAACAACATGTAAATAGTACATAATGCAATAAAGAATGAAACAAAAAGGCTGTTTCTTTGAAAGTAAATAGGTAATTACTTCATTTAAGGCTGAAGTCCCACATTTACTCATGCATATGCTTAATTTAGATAGGATAATTCATGTGGTGATCCCAGTGAATAATGTGTAAATTTTAGTGGGATTGAGGCATGTTAAATTTGGAAATCAAAGTACTGCTCAGAAATGTTATCTGATTTCCAGGTACTAAGTCTAGGAACTCCATTACTTGTTCAAAAATATGTGTATCAGATGAAAAAGTTAAAAACCAAAATCTATTTCACTATGAGGCTTAAACCAAACACCCCACTTTTGGGACAGTTATAACATGCCCACAAGAAAAAATGTTGTCTAGTTCTTATATACAATCTATCCAAGGTGGCTGCTGTAAAGGCTGGTGTAGATTCATGGTTTTAATTAAGCTGTTACCAAAATTTAGACATAACAGAACTTCATAATAATAAAAAAAGAAACCTTATTTATTTTCCTGAGAACATAAAGCCCCACGATTTTATGTATCTCCTACTTAGGAAAAAAGATTGTTGTAATATAGGTAATTATAAACAAATTTTATTCAGTTCTTGTTTTGCAGGGAACAAACTCATTGCAAAGGATCACAATAATAAAAAAAAACCAGTTTAAATTGACTCCACTTAAGTAAGAATGCAGGTTTTTTACCGAGAGGAAACAAACACACTTGCCATACAGCTGGTTAGAGTGTATTATCATACAAATACTTCAAGCTGCCTTGCGGTAAAATGAACATTGAAGTCAATATCATCCACCCACCCACTAAACCTGCGTGAGGACGTTTCTCCTTGAACTTGAGAACTGTATGGTGGGAGGATGCCCCACAGGCTGGGGAAGGGGATGCCCAACTGCTTGGGGCGCTGTGCAGCGAAGCTCTGCCTGACGGCCAGTGCTCTGTGGACCCTATAATGAGTTTACAAGACTGGACCATCAACAGATATTTTTTTCTAAATGCAATTTGAGTTTTATGGTTTCACCTGGGTCTTTTGCCAGCTCTGAGGCTGTCTAAAGATGTGTGTGGTTCCCTGCGTGATTTAAGCAACATGGATGATTTACATAGTGCGCAAGCCAGGGAAATGCTGCTGTGTGGTGGCAAGATTGATCTGCGCTGATGAAGTGCCCTGGATGACAGCTCCCCGTGGGTGGAGCGAGTGCAGGGTCCCCAAAAGATTGCTCAGGGCTTTTGCCACAGAAGCGCGTGAGGATCGGTGCACCTGATGCACCGCAGGGTCTGGGAGGGTTGGCAGACGCTTCATTAATACAGTAGCCCAGAAATAAATGACTGTCCGGATGTGTCACGTGGCAGCCCTGCAGGGACTCTGGGGTGCCACTGACATGCCAAGGTAGGACAGCAGGGAAATACCGCACGGGAAGGGGAGGACGAGCTGCAGGGATGGTGCGGCTGGGAGGACTGGCGTGAGCTGAGGAGACGGGCCAGGAGAGGTGGAAGACAGTAACCCAGCCCTTCAGTCCCCTCTTCTCTGGGTATCACTCCGTAAGTGGTTGTGTACGAAACTCAGATATAATTACATAGAGTGATGGTGGTGCGTTCTTGTTGGAAAAGTGCCAGTGTTTTCATTTTAAGTAGGGTTCCTGCTCTGTAGTTACTTGTAAACCCTTTATCAATTATGTGAGCCATACGGTAGAGTAGATGGCTTTTAGCGACTCCTGAAAAATAGGGAGAAGATTGACTAGACACCATTTACATTGCTTTTTGCCATTCAGAATACATATATGTATTACAGCTTGCTTGAAAGCAAAGGGCCAAGATCAGCCCTCGCAACAGTGGCATGCAAACCCCTTGGACTGAGTTTGGCATTGGCAGTATGCGATTGCTGAAGCTGCAGTGCCAATCCAAAATATGTGTGCTGCTCAACAGCAGCAGGGTGTGGGCTCTTTCCAGTCGGTGTCCATCAGCTCACGGTGCTCGGGGCTTGTGGGGGAACTCCGCTTTCCTTGGTACAGGTCCCAGCGTGGCTTGCGGGGCATCGCCCACGCTAGATGTATTCTGGTTTGGACAGGACCTGCATCTCCTGCCCTCCATCACTCCTGTCCCGGATTTTTTTTCCCTAAAGAAAATAAGGAATGGTCAGAGTTAAAACAGGTGAAAACAGGTAGTCGGTTTAGGGACTGTGTTTATGTGTTCCCTCCCTTCTTAAGGGGTAGTCGGAGTGACAGTAAAGGAGTGATACTCGAAAGGGGAGCAGAGGCGGTTGCTGAAGAGGCAGTAGATGAGGGGATTGATGGCACTGTTCAAGGCTGGCAGGTTCTGAATGATCACAGATGCATAGAAGCGCTCTTTGGTCTCAGGGAGTATGTTGAAATTGTCCAGGATATCAAAAAGAAAGTAAGGGCTCCAACAGAGAACAAATGCTGAAAGAGAAACAGAGAGGGGAAAAGCTTGACATTAGATAGTTTAGCTATTCAGGGAGGTAATCACACATGCATAGAGAGACAGTCATAACATATCGTATTTGTTCATGTAAAAAAAGGATCTCTCCCTCTTCAGGGTCTTATTTAAGAGAATAGTTATTAGATTGTGCTTTTATTTGTCTTTATTTTTATTTTAATGCCTGTAAAATATATTATGTGTGCTCCTCTAAGTGTTTAGAGTGCTCCCTCTAGACATATCGAGGCACTTTTGAACACTACACAACACATAAAGGGTAAATAGGTAGCCAGTTAAAGCATCATAAGTTATAGTGAAGTGCTCTTTTAATGGTCCCCTGAGTGAGCAGCCAATCTAAATGTACACACCACCAAAGTGCCGCTCCGTGACAGCGCTGCCTGTCACAGCCACCTATTAAAAAAGGGCTCTTAGACACCCAGGAGCAAGGAATGACACCCTTTCACACCATATTACAGCAGACTAACATGTCATTTGGCATGCTGGTTGGAGTTGCTATGTATATGGAGCGTGCAGAAAGACTCTCTAATTCCTATACTGCAATCTGAGAGATGAATTTTGGAAAGAGAAGAGAGGACTGCATTTTTCATAGCCCCTGCTATTGTTCAGAGGTGGTAGAAATAAAAAGGCTTACCTTTACCTTTACCTTTATTTGCAGACATAGGGAATGAATCTGTCCCTCACAAATTTCTATGTCATCTCCGTTCACAAAGGCTTTTGATGAAAGATTTACAGAGAAACACTGGCACAGGCAGTTCACTCAACTAAGCCACAAGTACCTGAGTTGCAAATATACAGGTATCTGAAATCAGACACATGATCTCTCCCTGACCCAAATGAGACAGCAGAGTGATCCCATGCTTGCTTTCTTGTTGCAGTAAGCAGTATTTCTTAGTTGGCAGTTAGCTGAGCGCTCACTGAATGTGCAAGGAAGAGGTAGACTCCCCTTCTGTTTAGATTCTAGAGTAACCAAACTGGCAGCATTCATGCACAGACAGCAGTAAAATAGCAATATGCATTGTCAGCATATAGATCATAACACTGTCTATGCAGAACTTTAAGTGGCTTTAAAGAAATCCATGAATGTCTTAATCTGCACATCAAGAGATACTGGGTGCCTAATATTATCAAGGTCCTTTGAAATACTGAGCATCCAGGTGAGCTCTTGACATCTGATAGCGTTGTGATAGTAGTTGTTTCTGACAAAAGCTTTCTTTGATTGCCACGCAGAAAAGTTCAGACACAGAGAAGCTGTTCTTGGACTCCTCAAAATCATGAATCACACCGGCCTCTCTCATGTCTGCAGACGCTATGGCTAAACAGTGAGCTAAGCACCTCAGTAGTAGCTATTATCACCACATCATCCAATCTGAATTTTCTGTAGCGTTGGAAAGAGGAGCGATCTCTTTTTCAGTGGTAGGGGATGGCTGTCAGCCCTTGGGAGTAAATAGCTTCGGTCACCTTCCTGCCTGTCTCTGGCAGCTAATCACAAGCCCTGTGTGACGCTGCCTTTATTTATCGAGACAGAATGTCAGCCTCCTAATTCCATCAGAATAATGTCATCTCCCTGGGAGACGGAGGACACCTGCACTGAGTCATCTGCTGCCTGGTCAGGAAAGGAGAGCTCATTATTCCCACTTCGGCAGACAACACGCTTCTGACATCAAATTCAGTTGCTCTGCATCCCTCGCCTCTCCTTCCTCTCCCTTGCACCCCCCAGCACCTAACATGTTATACACAGTCTCTGAGTCTAAAAGACAACTCAGTTGCCAAGTCTTTTGGCAGCTTGGATGGGAAGGAGATGACCCCTTCTCTTGTTCCTTTTAGGCAATGATGTCCCTCCTTTACTTTCTTTATGCACATGAGGGGCTGCGCATATAATTTCATTTGAGGCTTATGTCAGATGCCTAAAATAGGAGCTTATCAGCTAGGGGAGAGGGGAAGGACAAGGTCAGAAAGCAAGTCAGGGGGTCAAAGTAAAGCTCTTTCTCCGAGCCATCTACTGCACTTTATCTGCTGATGACGGGGGGCAGCTGAGGAAGACCATCTTCCTGGTGTCAGCATCCTCCCTAGCTACCAGCTGTGGGGCTTTTCACTTACCAAGGATAATTACAATGCTGTACTTGATCGCTTTCACTTTTGCCCTGGGTATGAACCCACGACTGGTGTAGCCAGCAGAGGTTTTTCCACCTGGGGAAAGAACAGTTCAGCTAGTAAAAGAGTAGGGCTGCTGTGAGGATGTGTCAGTGCATACCTCCGCAGGCAGGACAGCGATACGTCACCCGTCCTTCCCTGGTGTCAGGCAGGGGCTCAGTAGTTCCTGAAATTCAGACACTTGCAAGCCTGCTCAAGTTGGATACTCAAAACCCAAGCCACCCAAAATCAAAAGGGGAAATGTAAGCAGAAGAGATCTTCCTGCAGCATTGTGGCAGCTGGGTATTCCTGATCCTCGACACTTAGTCAGGAAAACTGCTGCCTATGTGCCCAACTGTATCAGCCTAATAAAAACCATGCGCCATCACAGCTACAAAGATGCAACCAGAGTGGTGTTACAGGAGACATTTTCTGAAAGGAACTGGCAGCTGTGATTAAGAAAAGAGAAGAAACAACCTGGCAAAAGAGACTACCTGTTCACTTTTAACCGCATTTCAGTCAGAAGGATTTAAAAAGCTACATACTCCATTCCCTTAACCTCTTACTCTTTTTGATGCTTTGGATAATCAGTCATGCATTTTACTCTCTGTGTTGACTCAGTAATGAAATACGAAATGCTATTAGACTAGCTTTTCAGAAATTCAGTGTGGCTTGAATTGAGAAGCAAATTCTGTTCAGTCTCATACCAAGGCTGGTTGATCAAATTTCCTCTGAAGTAACACTAATGTCTCTGAGAATCAAGTTCTGTATTTGAATAACAGTACCAGCATGATCATAATAATATGGCTGATTTCATTATTAATGTCAATTTGCTGTTCATGTTGCTGGGTCAGAATAATTAGGTTCACCATAGTGAATACACAAGAAGGTAATTTTTTATCAAAACATCTTTAAACTCTTGTAGTCCAAACTTGGGACTGGAATTTTTAGATGTAATTGGAAACAACTATGTGTACACAACTTCTTGCACGACTTATAAAACAGCATATCAAGGCTGTGTAATTTGTAAAGAAAAAAAAAAATTAATTGTTATCAGTGAAACATCCCATGTAGAAGCTTGAAATTAGTCCGTATGTAATATTACTGGAAATCACTTGGTGACTTATAGAGCAGAATATACCTCCTGGATGAGGAGAATGACATTTTTTTCAGGACTAGTTAATACAGATTGTGTCATGAAGGCAGGTTCATTAGAAATCAGTCCTGCTCAAGCTTTTCAAAGGAGGAGTAAATCTTAGATTATAGTTGATATGACATAAGGGTATCTGAATATGTGCAACATGACATTAGGATACTTCCTCCTGTACCAGACATGATCTATGATCCTGCTTCAGGCAAGTACCAGCAACTTGGTCCCCGTGGTTTGATGTGTTTCCCCTCACCACTTGGCTGCACTAACTGCGTGCTCTTACAGTTGTGTGCTCTTACAGTTGTGTTGTAAAACACATTAGCGTAAATGAACATACTTTTCTTCATAACTAATAGGAAAGGCAGCTGACAAGTGAGGATCTTGAAATGATGTGTGCTCTTTGCCAAAATAGCTCAGAACAGTCAAAAAATTTTTATGGTCTTGGGGTGGAAAGCTCAGCTCATTTTATGGCTTTCTGTAGCCAGGAATTTCTGAGCTTGGCCAAAATCCAGACTTGCAAGGGCATGTGAAGACACAGCAGAAGTGTTATCTAAGTATATGCTAGAAAAAAATTATTCTGGAAATGGGCATAATTCTAGGAATAGGGATTCTAAGTTCTAGAATAAGGATTTTTTACTTTTAATTCTTTTCTCACAGATGTTTTCTGTTGCCTCTCTAAAGGGGATTTAGTGTCAAAGGAAAGAAGGTAAATAACGTAGAAAAGAGTTATGAATGAGCAATCACTGAAACCCCATTCCCACTACAGTGATGGGGGCCCAACGTGACACTACGTGTCCAGGCATTCCCAGATTTGGGGGGACTGGCAGGATTTGAATCACGAGGCTGGAGACACATGTGTGCTGACACTCACCAGGGCAGCTGGATACGATGACAGTCTGAGCTTTGCTCTTCATCCAGATGGTTCGAATCACGATTGAGTATATGACGCTACAGAAGAGAAAGTCATTGGTATTATGAGGCACAGTAAATTTAACTGACATCCCAGTCATTCGTGCTCTATGAATACACTTATCTATGTTTAAGGAGCTCATAGAGATGACAGGACTGCATGGTAATAATAATAATAATGACAACAACAACAATAAATAAAATATGACTCTCCGGTAGTAGTTTTCAGAAGCAGATCTGAAGAGTTTTCACCATGGAATTCATTATCATTGTCCTGGCTTTGCAGATGTCGAATCTGAGGCTCAGAGGAATGCGGTGATTTGGCCAAGATCTCGCAGGCAAGAGCTCATTGGGGATTTTGAGCTAGCCAAGGCCAAATCTGCCTGGGTACCAGCCCCAGGATACTAGCCCTGAAATGGGGGAAGCGAGGGGAGGGACCGGGTTTTGCTGCATGTACACTTCTGTTTTGGTGTTACTTTGTGAGTATGAAGCCAACAAATCAAATGGTAGGGGCAAGATCCATGAGAAATGCAGTTAAATACCGCGGTGCTCACTTTTAAGTCTCAAGGTCCTGGGATGGAAATCGAGGAGGACAGAATTATGAGATAGATGGGAAGAGTTAGATGATTCAAAACCAGATCCACCACAATTTGCATATTCAGAGGGGAATATACATATATTTTTAATGGGAAAGATGAAAAGTGCCCTAGTCCACAATGACCTCCGATAGTTATGACCTTTCCCTAGGCAATAACAAGTCTAGAATGCTATTTATTTAATATAGAATAGGTAAAAATAATTCCTTCAAGCCGAAGAGCTGTTTGAACCTACATCCTGGATGCGGATGTTACCTTTTCAGCAGTTTACGTAAAAAAAAATACAAGGCTTTGCTCTGTCTGCCTTTTCTCCTGCAAGCGTACATAACGTGCAGCTAAAATCACTAAGCAACAGCATGCTTTTGACTGGTGTTTTCCTTTTTAGTCTGCTAAAAAAGATAAAAATAATTTAAAAGTATTTCAGCTAATGCACTTGGGTTGCCATGTTTTCCTGATGTAAAAAACAAGCACCATAACAGAAGTCATCGTGTGCTGTTTGCAATACACCGCAGTGTTTTGGGGGGACTGGGGCAGCCTGACCATTAATTGCCACAAATCTTAGTAGTGACTCTGTGAAAAAGGTTCTAGGGAGATTATTTCAGGATGGTTTATAGAAACAAAAATGTGACTTACTATCAAGTGGTTTATTTTTATTATCAGAAGAGACATTATTCTTCTTAGAGCTTTCAGACTGATATATGAGCCTTTCCTACAGCACCCTCAATTCCTAGAGACGCTTGCAAAGGCAGTATTTGTGTGCCTTGGAGGGTTCCTTTCTCTGGCAGTTGGACCCATCTGGTTTCCAGGCTCAACAGGTGAGAGCTGGAAATTCAAGCTGCAAGTGCGGGCTGTGCAGCAGAGCAGTAGCGTACTTGCCCAGTGAGGGTTTTGTGTTCATCTGCCGCGGACTCCAGCTTGCTCTCCTTAATCCCTTCAAAGGTTCAGCATGGCTCCCAGCTGACTTGAACATTTTCCTTTTATCTCCTGGCTTTTCAAGAACCTGTTTATTTATCAGCTGGTGCACTTGAGAGTTCCTTTGTACTTTGTACTGACAATGGTGGAAAGTTCATGTATCATTTCTCCTTTGATTGTTCCAATGAATAAGAATGCATTACAATGATAGTTGTTGTCATCTCAAGAAAATTTGCATCCAGCTCCTAACAGTCCTGTTTCTATTTTCTCCCTAGCCTGCTATCTCTAGCCTGACCTTTTTATTTGCAGTTGAAACAATATCCCCTCTGATGCAGATCTGCACGTGTCCAGCAGGACACATTCAGAGTTGCCTAAACATCAGGATGAAGGAGCCTAACTCCGTAATCAAAACATTCAGACTCCCCACTTCTAGCTAAGTGCCACAAGGATTGAATTACGAAGTCAGGTTTCTCACTTGGTCTCCCTCCCACCCCAGAAATCCTGTCCTCTTGGCTGCAGAGTCCGGTAGGAACATCCCTTTCACCAGATGCAGTTGTAGCAGCTGTCTTCCTCACTTGGCATTTCATGTATGAGATTACATGCTGTTTCATTTGAATCCTTAATTTTAGAAGTCCAGGGGAAAGTTTAATTCCTGGTTTAATCCAGCAGCTTCTAAAGTGCTGCCAACATAGTGGATTTGTGCTGGTGTTTTTGCCTCTGTTCATCTTTCTTTTCTCTATAGCTGGATCCACTGGAGCCTTCCTTATCAGGAGGGGACCAGAGGTGATGTAAAGATGCTCAGGATGGGTGTCAGGAAAGTCGAGTCACTTGTCATGCTAGGTACACTTCCCAGCAACTGTTTTGCCAGCCACAATTATGCCTTTATGCTTTAATCTCTCTGGGACTCCAGATCTTGTTAGTGCCTAATCTTTTTTTTTTTTCACCAGCTATGCTGGCATGGAGCTAAGAAACTGGAGTTTCCAGAAATGTGTAACCCAAAGCTTAAGATCATAAAAGGCATCTGCGTGTGTGTTTCAAAGCCACAACAATAAAAAGAAAGCACTTAGGGAACAGAAGTTGTATTTTTCTTACAAAGGAAAAGCATGTTTTCTTCAGAATGCATTTATAGCTTCTTTCTTTCTGTAAAAGGAGGCTGGAGGAGGATGTGGTGGTTGGTGGCATCTCAAAGGGTGGGAAGAAATTCCCACTTGATGGAAAATGAAGTGACAGATGAGCAAAGAGTAGCAGGGGACAGATGACAAGTGGTATTCAGATGGACAAGAGGATGTTTGGCAACGGTCTGCACCATTCTGACCGTATCGTAATCTCTGTTTCCTTCCTCTCGCCATCAAGCTACTCAGCCTTCACTGCCAAGATGTAAAAGCACACTGTACACATTGCCACAAACCTCATTTTGCAACACATGTAACATGCCTGCATGCTGCTTGCTCTTGTCTCCACTGAAAGCAGTGGGAGATGTTATATAGTGTTCCTTAGGTCCCGATATTGTCAGGTTTCTTTGTGTCTTTAAGTCCGTAGTGCACTAGTCTTCAAGCCATCACTGGGGATTCTTGGGGGCCATAAACATGTGCTGTAGTAATTTAAATGCATACTATGTTATTAAAATACTAGATGAGTTGTTGTGGCCCATTATTTTCAGGTGAGAGACTAAAGAAAGGGAAGAAAGAGCTCAGGTGGAGTAGTCAAACCTGAATGGAAAAATAATCCAAGCCTTTTTGAGAAGGAACTGCTCAGACTTTGAAGACCACAGGATAGAAAGGACATGCTGTTGATCTGAAAATGCAGTGATTTTTCTAGCCCTGATAAGATGCGTATCTGGAGAGGTGGCAGGGAAATACAAGAATGTGGTTCAGACTATGGATGTATCTCAGCAAATTAAATTCATTGCATCTCCAAAAGCAATTTAGCTTGATCCAAATTCTGAAGGACTAAGATGCGTGTTCGTTGTAGCATGTTATTAGTTAATGGTGTTGTTTAATATGACCCCATTGGTAATTACAGCATTCTTTGTCCATGTAAATAACTAACTTACGGTTAGTCATACAAATGCTACCGTGAATAGTCCCACTCCGTCTTTATTTTTAATTCATAGATCACTTTTGTTTTGGAAAATAAAATGTCTTCTGGTAAAGCTATGTATTGATATTAACAGTCATAAGAGTTATTGATCTGCCCGCTCTTTAAACAAAGATTTTTTTTTTTTTTTAAATAAATGATTGCATTATGATAGCATCCCACCCAGCCTCAGTATTTACTAGTAAAATGAGCCTTTACCATGGCAAAAAGTACACTTAAGCTTCCTGCTAATTGCTTGTATTTATCATCCAGCATTGCCTATTGTTCCTTGTACTTTATTTGTGCAAAGTGATGCAGCTGCATTATGTTTTATGGTAGCTAATTTACAGCGCTATTTATCCAAAGACAAAAGGCATATGTAACTTCATCCGAACAAACCATTGTGGGCATATGTAATGGGTAAGTTAATAGACGGGCGGATATTAGAACATATGTGCAAGATCTAGGCTTTTTTATTTAGAAATGGAAATTGCAGGCAAAAAATGATTGTGCTCGCTGAATCAAGCTCAAAAAATGACCTTTGGTATTTTTATTAATGGCATTTTTATTCCCTTTATTTGATTTAATTCAGACAAATACTTTTTATTTAATTTATTTCTTATTTCATTGTAATGTCTTGGGTTCAGTTCCATATTTTTCCTTTTAACTGATTCTGTTTTTTTCTCTGCTAATTATTTTTCTGCTGCTCCAAAGCAAATGTTCTCTTTGGAGTTTTGATTTTAAACAGCAGATGGATATTTCTTCCTCTGTTCTTCAAGAGGAATTTTGCAATTTTTTTTAACCTGAATTTGGAATTATATTAGATAAATGCCTCTGTATTACATTTATCAGGTTACAATATAAAAAATATATTTAGCAATCATGAATACAGCTAAAAAGACTCTGAAATTCTGGATACTCAAGTGCCAGAATATAATTATGGTTTGGCACAGAGTAGCGATACAGAATAGAAACCCAGTAGCTCTCCTATCTCCCCATCACAGGACCTGAGATGCCCAGGTGCAAATATTTGCAGGAGAAAAGTCTGTAATCTTGATCTGATCCATATTTAACCTCTGTTCAGCAATGCCCCGAGGTATTCAACTATCACAAATACTGTTTGAGCCTTGCTTGGCATATCTTGGTGTAGGAGAATGGCTTTGGTTATTAGCTGATGACACATGTCCCAGGATAGGAGACAACTAATTACTGCAGGTTGCCTAATTAATTTTTCTGAATTTTCTGGGTTTTGGTAGGTTGACAATATCAACTGCAGAAAAAGTGGTAGATTAGTCTAAATAAGAGGGAAGAACAGGCCAAATTTTTAAGCACTGTAAAGAAGAACCCGATGCAGGATCTGTGGCTCTCCCTGACTGACACTGAGATAGTGGGGAGAAGGGGAGATTTTACGTGAAAAGAACAAATACTCTCCCCTTTTCTCAGCTCTCAAAGATAACCACGCATTTGGGTTAAAAATCTAATCACAGCTTTTCGTTCCCTTTTCATTATTCAAGTCTTGTTCGTTTGTATTAACGCATTACGACTGCCTCCACTAAGAAAA
>NW_009196941.1:0-15512 GCF_000690835.1 Fulmarus glacialis | reverse complement strand
TAAACCACGACATGCACTTTTTGTGCCTCAGTCACTTCTGAAATTATTAAATATGATCAGTCCCAACCCCAAGCTCAAAGGAACACCACTTGAAATCTCCTTTTATTTTAGTAATTCCCCTGTCAGCATAACTCACTTTCTGCTTAATCTGTTCCATACATAACTCCCACATTTTACCTCAGTCCCCATCTTAATCTACCTACTGCTTTTCCATGTGGCACCATGTCAAATGCTTTATTGAAATCTATACAGATTAGACATTTTCATTTTCTTTTGACTGGCCAATCATCCCTCCAGTCAAAGAAAAATATCAGGTCTGCTGGCACTATAAAAAATTCAAGCTTGGACTTTTATGGTAGCCTGTTTTCCAGCTTCTTCTATTAATTCAAAAGAATTAACTTCCTGCAGCTGAAGATCTTGCATCCCACTGGCCCCAAAGCAAACAATTTCAAAAGACAGTATTTGACTTGTCTGCCTATATTATTACACGCTGAACAGAAAATGATCACAGTTTGTATGTCAAGATCTGTAATTGAAGATCTACACAGTTTTCTACCAAATCTCTAACCTGTTTTATTCTATATATAGCTCTTCAACATCAGGGGGCTTTAACCAACATTTAAAAGACTGGAGGAAGGTCTGTCTGTAGATCTAGTTGCCATTTCAGCAGTACGGCATCCTTCTCACCTCACCTTTTACCAGAGTAACCTACATCAGTACTGTATACTTCAAAAATTTCAGGTCAAGAAACTGAGTATTTTCCCAAGCACTTAGATGGCATTCCAAGCACTCAAGAGTTTCTTGCCTAACTGATCTGGTTTCTCAGTTTATATGCAACTGTCTTGTCCATGACCTGGAAAAGTTAAGAGGTACTAAATGCCTGTATATACCTGTAAAATAAAAGCAGCTCAAATCATTTATCTTCTAAACTGTTAAATGTAGTCCTGGCATTAACTAGCAACCTTCAAAACAATTCCTGGCCTGGACACAGTTCAGATGTTAGCACAGGACAAGGACCATTATGAAACCTGCGGTTTTCTAGTAGTTGGTAACCTCCTGTTTCAAAGGCTGAGAAAGTTTAAAAGTAGCAGCGCAGGCTATTGCATGTCAATTAGTTGGTTTCAGTGCTGGGAAACATTCCTGGGCATGTCTAACTTACTTGTATAAGTATACATACATACAGCCTAGGCATATAGCTACTGAGGAAATCTTACACTGCAAGTTAAAAAACAGGTGTAAACAGATCCCTTTAATCCTTAGTACACACAGAACAAGAAATCCATTTGTAATTCCTTATGTCCTCCTTTCCCCATTCCGGCAGCGTATAGGGATTGAGAAGTCTGCACTAGGAAAAATTATTTTGTGCCATATAAAGTTATAGCTAGAGAACACGGCCCCAGATGCTCTTCTCATCTATAGGCATGTGATTCAGGAAACTTTTCACAGACAGACGACCTCACATTGCATAAACAATATGTTTCTTTTCACGTCTTTAATTACCAGGAAACCTGATCAGCAACTGAACGTATGCCAGGGCCCCGACACTTAGAGGCTTTAATGGCCCTGGCCAATTATTTTCTGGGGCAAGCTCCATGGGCCCTGGAGCCCCACTTCAGCTCAGCCCCAGGCAACACTCCCAGAGTAGTACCAGCCCCCAGCTCCACCACACACCCCACAGGTCCAGACCCCGACCCACGGAGGGACTTCCTGGCTTGACCTCGGACCTGCCTCAACACCACAAACCCGCCGGGCAGTCTTGACTGTTGCTTGAACCTGGCCATGAGCTCTGGGTCTGCTCCACTTGCCTCATTCCAGTGGAAAGGGCCAGGGCCCCGGCTGGCCACACTATCACGCTCGGCTTCCCACCCCTTAGGGAGCATCCAGCCTCTGCTTCTCCCTAACAGCGTGCATTGATAATGAATCTCTTGATAAAGAACAGATTTCACTTTTTTTGCAATATTTCTTCTGAAGTTCTGTGACACACGTACTAGCCCTATTCACTGCACAAGGTCAAGGTGGCTACATCAGCCACATCAATTAGCTGAGCTGAAATGCAAATTGTCAGCCTAGAAAAATGTTGCTACTGGAGTTCCTAGTGGGTCGGTTTAGGGAACAGTTTTATTTAATATTTCCACTCATGGTCTTGGCTCAAGGAGTAGAAAGGTACTAAAGAAGTTGGCTAGTGGCACAAAGTTGACAGGAATACAAATGAAAGCAGGAATATGCTGGGGAAAAAGAAAAAAGACAACTGGAGAACTGAAATAGTACAAACTGAATGAAATCTAACACTGCCAAATGCAAGCCCAGGAAGCTAGCAGCTTCCTACATGGCCTTCCACTATAAGCATAAATATCATCAGTTAAACATGACATGACAAAGGAGAGACTTTAGCGGACTAGTTCAGTGTCTGGTGACTGCACACCAACTCTGTGAAGTGACTCTACAGAAGAAAAATGAGAAGTGAGGTAGAGCAGATGAAATACTATCAGTAAAGACGAGAACTAACTCAAGTTCTGTTGCGGAAGGAGTTTGTGTGGCCTTATCCAATACACTGAGCTCTTCTCATTTCTCCACGCTGAAGAACATAATAGGAGACAGAGAAGGGACCAGAGGAATGCAAAACCCATTTTATTAAGGGATATTACATTAACTTAGCTTATGTAATAAGTAAATGATGTAAATAAGTAAATATATAAAACGATGGCTGAGGCTGAAACACAGAAGGTATATAAAAAGACCAGAAAAGGAAGAGTTTTTTGAATACAAGTTTGATCCAACACAGGCTGTGTATAAACAGAAAGATTTCCAAAGAGTAATTTTCTGGAAACGCACTGCATTAGAATCACGGGAGGAAAACCAACCTGTTCCAGCAAGACCAAGCCCAATTCATGGAAAAGAACAACAGTTGTGTACCTTCTGTCAGGATGCAAAAAGCACACAGATATGCCACAGTTAGAACTGTGTAACTTTACAGGGATATACCCGCCCAGGTTAGTGCATTTATCAGCCCCTAGTCAAAATTCCTTGGTTAATACTGATAAAGTGGAGTTAACTTTCCCTCTGAACTGAGCTGGAGATGCACACCGGGCAGCCACTGACACCATCTGTTGTGTGAACATTCCCATTGCCAGAGGGAACCACAAGCTGGGTCTACGTTAGCAAGCAGAGCAGCCCAACAGGAGGAGATCTATCAGGCAAAATAGTTGGTGCTGAGGACCTGACATCCACACTGAAAATATCTCAGCAGTTTTTCCCTTTGTGCTAACTGTAGTCTGACTCTGTTGTGACCAGAGTGCATTAGATGCGTTCCTGGAAAGCATTTTCCAGTTAAGCTTTGTCTGAAGTCAGTCCAGTTCACACTCTGGGAAACCGCTCTGTAATGCAAACCAAAGCTCAGTAGGAGGACACAGCCAGGAGACTTGCTTCCAAAGTTCATTCTCCATCTGAATTAAAACATGAGACTGTTGTCATTACAGCACTTAAGCTACACACAATTTGGGATGGACAAAACCTTACCTTTCCATAGACCCAGGTACCCTTCCTGAAGTTAATCTATAGCAGCAATGATTTCAGCAGATGTTCTCAACCCTGATTTTGCCATGAGGAAAACATTTGGCTCATTCCCCCTCCCCACTGATGGCATGAGAGCACTATTCAGTATAATCAAAACCACAGGTGAAACACATCCTCTATTAACAGGCATTGCGGTGTCTTATTTGAGAAGTGGGAAGCTAGTCACTTTTCTATCCTGCCCTGTGCTAGTAAAATATAAGCTTAAGAAAGGAAGTTTCAGGGCCACACTGAATTCATTTGTAAGTGTTTTGTGGTCTGGGCTTTTTTTTTTTTTCCTCCTTTCCTTTAGACTATCAATAAAACACTAGTTGTGAATGGCTGATTTGTTTCAGTTCCAGCAGGTACACTCCAGGCTCACTGCAAGGTTTTCATTTTGAAAAAGTTTTTGACATAACATTGCTATGTTACCATCTGCCTGAATGACAAATCCCAGATAAACAGCTTTATTGGGATGCTCTCTGTCCCTTAACACACAATCTATGCTAAACTTCCAGGGGCAGTTTTAAACATCTTAAGACCAAAACCAAACACTACAACTTGCACTGTATGGAATATATTGGAAGGTTATACTAGTATACACAGTATGAGAGGCCCATACAGGGAAAAGCAAGTGAAAAATACATACTATATTTATTATTTATTAAGAATGACAAAAAAAACCACCAGCCTACAATCCAAGCCATACTGTTTTTCCATCTCATGATGGATGTCATAACGAGCTGCAAGGAAGGAACAGAAGAAGGGAGTCCTTTACCCTGGAGGTGGAGTAGGGGTCTGAAAGCTTTCTTTTAGCAGCACATGCTTCATAGCACATGCTGAAAGAGCAAAGGTCCTTTACTGCCATCACCTGGAATAAATGAAGTCAGAAAAAGAAACTTCCTCTTCAAACAATACAGTCAAAACTCATTAAGTTGTACGCTGTTATGCAGGTACAATGACAACATAGGTTTAGTTCCTCATGAGAGTAGTCAGAGAAGCAGTGAAATTAGAAAATTATATCTCTCAAGAGAAACAGATATATCTTCATTCAACATCTGCACAATGAAACCAAGCATGATTTCTATAAAACACAGATACCATTCCACATCCCAGCAGGGCCAGGGCTTCCACACCTAGTGTGCTCACAGAAGGACCTGCAGAATTAAACCTGCAATTACCAAGGTGGTAAGAAAACCAAATAATGCTCCAGAAGATTTCAGAGAAAATGTAAGAGTGTAAAGCAGAATCATCAGGTGTATCAGACAAAGGCAGTGGGCCTCTCAAGTTTCTATTTGTTAATTATGGTAAAATTTAGCTAAATATTATCAACTTCCTCTGTGTTCCACACTGACATCAAAATACGTGCAGGTGATGTGTGGAGAAAAACAGACACGAAACAATGTTCTAATCCACATACATATGTAATTTGTCTGCTTTTCAGTAGATCCCATATGGAAAAATATCTTGCAGCTTGATGTGACAGACAACAGCTGCAGCTGAAACCAACAAAGGAACACAAGAGACAACGATCACTGAATGCCCCTCATTCTCCGCTGTATAATCATTCAGAAGTAGACTGATCTGCTAAATATTGAAGAAGTCTTACACTGAGAAACTAGTAAAAGCTTCCTTACTTAAACAGGCACCTCAAAGCATTATTTGGGTCAAAAGTAAAGATTAATCCAGTAGCTTTGAATCACTTCTCAGAGATTTTTGTATCCACTTTTTAAATTCACTGCAGTGATTTAGCTCTAAAAAATACTCAGATGGTATGTGGAGCAGCTCTATGTTGTCTGCTGTTCACGTATATCATTAAGGAGTTTTAAGACTCTCAAAATAATACAGGAAAAAGTATGTGTAATTCATTGAATGAAGTCTGTGGTGTCAGGGGGAACAGCCTTCCATAAGCTTGATGTTCAATAAATTGTCTTTTCTTATTCAATAAGAAAAGTGTCACTAAAAATGCTGATGCTGCATTTCAAAGTCTGAAAGGACGAGATTTCAGAAATGCTGCAAATTCAAAAAGTAGAAAACTCAAAATATTGGTGTAATACATTTCTCCATTTCCCTAAGTGTGTGTTAACCTAACAAGGGGGAAAAGATGCACTTTGACGGTTCTTGAACACCTGGCAAAAGCTGTCAGCTGCAGCTTTGATTTGGATAAGCAGCAAACAGGTTAGAGATCTGTATTCACCCAAGTTTTGTGGATGCAACACTAGTTAAAAACCTAGGCATAAAATTCCTCAGCTGGTATAGATATTCACGGCTTTTTCATACGAGGTATCTATTCTTAATGTTTCATTATGTCCTTTTTCAAGTCAAGTCAGAAAGAGAAGCAGAGTGAAGGCCAAAAATGAAAATCAAACCAAAATGTATGCATGCTCAATTCACGTTTTAGTTAAATCCTTGGGTCCATCTTTTGAAAATGTTTCTTAGCTGTAACACCTATCCCAGGTCAAAAGTAACGGGCATCACAGACAGAAAACCTAGCGTATTAAATATATTACAAGAGAGGAATGATAATAGGAAGCATAAGAATAGAAAAGCAGCTCTGTGGGGCTGGAGTGTGAAGAGTAAAAGAAATTATAGTTGCATGTACATGCTCTACAGGAAGAGACCGGCTGGTGGCAGCACACCAAAAAATAGCTGTCTTGGGAGGGCATATGCTACGCTACAAACTCACTGCTCGCACACAGAAATATCTTCAAATGCACTTTTGAGCACTTCACTTGACAAAAGCCATTTAACATTTGTTCCCATGACCAACTATGAAATACAGGAATTTGGCCCAAAAGAGAACCTCCAGTGAAGACAAATTTCAAAAATAAAGTAAAATGCCCACACTATGAAAACCAGCAAAACCAAAAACATAAGCGTAACCACTAATTTGAGTTTTGCATGCATCTCTTTAGCTTAAATAAGAAGCAAAACAACTAAGGGAAGGATTTCAAAATCTGCTAAAGACTTTAGAAGCCCATATCCTACTGGAAGTCACAGATTTAAAGGAGATTATTATGCTATTAATATAGTGTTCATTTTGTTCAAGGTCCTGTTGGAGCAGCAGGATTAAATTTCAACTCCTGCCTTTGCCACATATACGTAGAAGCAAAGAATCATGGAATAATGCAGGTTGGAAGATACCTTTGGAAACCATCTAGTCCAAGTCCCTGATCAAAGCAGGGCCACTTCTGAAGTTAGAGCAGGTTGCCTAGGGCCTCATCCAGCCAAGTTTTGGAAAGCTCCAAGGATAAGCTCTGCAGGGAACTTGTTTCACCTTTTGCAGGTCATTCAAACAATCTGACTCCCATCTGTAAACTGGGGTATGGACACAACCCTACTTCAAGCAGTTGTATGGGCATAAATTCAGTGCCTGTGACACATGCTTACCTTGATTAGAAGATCAACATACACACATAGCAATATCTCTAACTCCCATGCATTTGAATATCTCTCTGCTAATATTTAAGGACTTGGGAATGTAATTTTAAAAGGTTATGAGTATCAAATACTTCCAGAAGAGGCAATTCTGATTTAAAGATCCGTTTTGCAATACTTTTGAATAGTGCAAGATTCAAAACTGTAAGAGAAACTGGAATCAGCTGCTTTATGAAGCTCTACAATACATTATTATTTTTTTAAAAAAGATAATAAAAGCTTCTTGAGAGGAAATGTCCACTACCTTGTTTTTGCACAGCACACTGCAGAACAAACCTTTCCATTTTCCTGCCTTATCCTCATTTTAGTTCAGGCCTTTCAGAGCTGTTATAAAACAAAATTTTAACAGTACCTTTTAATAAACCAATTCAGACTTTATAGGTAATTGCTTTTTCCATAGAGTGACCTCCCTCAATTCAGGCACAGCTGCAGAGTGCCAAGCAACAACTTCAGTCTAAAACATTTCCTGAGAAATTTTCTTTGGATGAGGTTAATGGCCCTGAGTCTTGCCTCAGGCCATCAACCCTCTCAATCAGTCATTAATCCCCAGAAATTGCCCAGGGCCTCAATTGTTATTGCTTAAACACACTAAATTAGGTTTTGAACAAACAGAGCAAATGAAGGTCAATATCAGGAAACGTAATTCAGTGAAAATTAAAGAAAATTCTGAGAAGTATATAATAGGTCTAAATCAGTTCAAGGGATACAAGGACTTGATCACAAGGTCTTCTGTGGTTAGTGAGGACAAGGCCAGAAGGGCAGGGAGTTTACCTCTAACTTCAGTGGGCTTTAGGTCAGATGCTTAATGCTCTAAACTCCTACTTCTGGTACAGGGTCAGGTCATAAAAGATGCCTGTAATGTCAAAACACTGAAAACAAATTATAGTTGCACGATATTTGTAGTTATCCCGGGGTAAACGATGCAGTTCAAATACACTCTGTCACAGGACTCTACAGATACTGGAAAAACTTCTTTCCAGACTTTCCAAAGAGAAAAAGTATTTGGGAGCTACCCTTAGGATGTATTTTGTTTGGCCCCCTCCTCCCACACACACATCAAAAAAAAGCATACTGCTCTTCAACATTAGAAATTATACGCATGCTTCCTTGTAAAATCTGTTGTTTCCTTTCCCCTAGCCTCTTTACATTAGTCATTACTATTGACAGTAAGCAGTTATAATCAACTCTCCTAATCAAGAAATGAGAGCTTTACTTGCCACCTTCCTTTAGTTTGTTTTCTTGTGCAGCATAGTCAGCTGGCTGTACGTGGCCTGTAGAGGACTTCTCTGCAAAGGTGAATCTTCTACTTCTACAAAACCAGTTGAGGTTGCACCATTAACACCATCTTCTCCCTCAGCTCCTGGGGAATTTATACATGAGTGTACACAGCAGCAGCGTATGGGCTAATGAGGCTCAATGGATCAGAATCAGCTCAACTGCAGTGCAAGTATCTAACAACAAGAAAACAAAAGCTGTGCACAACATTCGTAAGCCTAAGCCCAATAACACTTTTCTAGTTACGGACTTTATTATATACCTATGTAGCTCTGACAGACAGTAACAGAGTAGAACTGCAGCAATTCAGAAGCTGTAAACATTGATACTAAACTGATGTTGCAGAAGTACAAAACATCATGTAACATCTGTAGAAAATGTCAGTCATCATTTTATAGACCATTAAGTAACCAGTGAAACGTGCAAGTTAGTTAATGCCAAATAATTAGGTAAGCATGACTTAATGGTGCCTTAAGTTAGTAACTTCAGTACATATAGGGTAACTAACAGGACAAAGAGGACTGATTTTCACACACATTCAGTATTTTCTATGTATTTTGGAGATGTTGTACAAGTAAACCTCCTTCTTGTTTTTGCACGGCCCCTGCTGGAGCTCCTACCAATAAGTCACTACATTTATACAAGTAGATCCACTGGCTTCCACTACAATGTAAGCAAAGATTATGCCAAAAGGTTTTGTCATTTTCTCCTAATGAATACATGTTTTTGTTAGCAATACCTGGCTTTCACAGCTTTCCAGTGCAGTATAACAGCACAGGAACTGTGTGGGTATCGGTCACACTTGATCTATATTGCAAGAAACAGCTATCACTACCTTTTATAAGCATCACAGACTGTTCCTGCCATCCAGCATGGCAGATAGGGTGTTTTTATCCTCATTCCCACTTTTGTCTCAGCTAAACAATACAGCAAACAGATAAGGACCATTTTATCCTTAACAGTAAACCCATTCTGCTAATAAAACCTTACATTTTTACTTCTTTCTCGGATATTTAGATCTTGGGGACATCATATACTTTGTTTAAAATCTATCAGTGTCTATTGAGTCTCATATTAAGCTAATATTATGCACTAACACACAGCAACAGAAAACTATATAAAAAACTATGTATAAAACTATATATAGCAACTTATGTTAACCTGCTTTTACTACTGCCTTATTCTGGACAATATGCTTACAACCAAAATCTGCAGAAGTTTACAATTCCTTTTTTTTTTTGGCCTGCAATAAATAAAGACTTGTTAAGGTAGTTGTATTTATTTTGCTATTACTGCTCGCTAACACAGATCAGATCAAGCAATAGAGATCTATGTTTCCAGAGAAAACTTATGCCACCCTGAGCTAAGGCAAGCCAAACACAGCTGACTAGCTGCTCACCTGTATCAAAGGAAATAGGGATCGGCTGTTAGAGTACTACGCACATCTGTACAGCCAAACCGGCCTCCCTCCTTCTGCAGTCTCCGGACGAGTGTCAGGAAGTTGTATCCCAAGTTAGCTACTGTTTTGGGAAACAGCCTCCCACAGCAACAAGAGACGCTACCCCAGCCTCAGCCCAATCCTGGCAGCATCAGGAGAACATCTGCCCAGGGCCCTCTTCCTTATGGAAGGCTGCTCCCTTCCTGAGCAGCCACCTGAGAGACATAAGGGCTGCTGCAGGGAGATGCGAGCATCCTCCTATGGAGAAGGTCGCTCGCTGCAAGTGCAGGTATATTGGTCCCAGGAACTGGGAGGGGAACAGGCTGGCCTGAGAGCAAGAGAAGGAGATGTTTCCTTAGTCTTTGAAGATCCTCTGAGCACTCCCAGCTCACCTTCCTTACCGAGAATCCTCCTTCACCAGCAATCTCCAGGAGTCCACCATGACCCACTGGCCAGTTCTCACATCACTTCTGAGCTTCACTGATTCCCTCGTGTCCTTTCCGCAGACCCTCAGAACTCCTACAACTCTTTTCATAGTCCTCCATGCCAGCCTCCCAAAGCTTCCTCTGATCCCCAACCCCACATTTATCTTTCTCTGACCCCTAGCCAGACCTAACTTCACTAAAACCTCCCAATACATCTAAAGAAACATTGCATGTTTCTACAAAGAACTGGATGCACAAACTACCTAAATACACATATATGGGGGTTTTTTCATTCTTTTTTTTCTTTAAGTGAGCCATAAAGGTTGAATTTGAAAAAAACAGCAGAAAAAATATATGGAACAAATCCATAAAGAATTTGCCAACATAAAACCTGCTATATTCTTGGCCTACTTTTACAGTCTTTTCCAAGCACCTACTATTGGCTGTTCTCAGAACCAGGAAACTGTCTTAGATACACAATTGGTCTGACATGCTTTTACAGTCATGGTCAGAAACAAGCTGTTGTTTACGAAAATCTTTAAAGACACTCATCATTCATAAACAATTTTTTCCTCTGTTCTTCTTTTGCTTGACATTGTAAGAATTACTAATCCTGTGCATTTGGCTTCCAAAGTAGTTGTCATGGAAATTAAGGTGATCTTGCAAACTGTAAACATGATTTCCCTCTAAGAGCATATAGGGAGAGAAACAAGAGATCCTGTCAAATTCTGTTTTGAGTTAGACAGTCACATTTCACTCAATGGTAGACAGTAAGTCACAAGCCAGCAGAAACCATCATATCTCTACTGTAGAATTTATCTAAATTTACCTGGCTGACTACATCCTCCCTTCCTCCCTCCCTGAATATTTTATAGAAATCTTAAAATCAGTTTGGAGTTGTATCGGTAATTATTCAAAGACATTAATTTCTGCTTATTTCAAAAGTGTTGCAGTAAATAAAAGTGGACCTAAACTCACCTGCCACATATTCCAAAACTGCAGTGAGAAATTAGGAATTTCAGTATTAATCAAGGTAGAAGTAGGCAAGAGACAAAACAAATTTTTAAAATTATTTATAATTCCAATGTAGACAGCTTCTGGCACAAACCTTCTTTTAAAACAGTGTTGCCCTCAGTAATGTACTTTAGTAAAATAGACTGAAGTACTTAGAGCAGTTTTCACTCACTTCATCCTATGTCGCACCCCTTCTTCAATGTTTCCTCAGAGCGGGATTTTATGAAGTTATAACATGACTACTTTGCAGTCTAGTCTCAATCACAGCACTTAAAATACTAAAATTTTTTTAAAAACAACTACTCTCCTGCTTGTTTTCTGGAAGTTTCAAAGAGAAAAATGTGTCCTTAACTCATGTTCCCCTTGCCAAGAGACAGTCAGGGCCTCTCAGCATCACCTCTTCAGAGGTAGGTTCCCTTCTCCATATTCCTAGTAACACCAAACAACAAGGACACAGAACAGGTGCAGTTGCGCGGCTGATCTGCGCTGGGGATTGACAGTATTTCCATATTGAACCCTGGATAAATTTGATGCTAAACAACATTTCAGAGGAACAAGACAAGGAACAAAAACCCATAAAGGCTTAGTATACATTTAAACCATGATCAGAACTACATATTGAAGATTTTAAATATTAACAATTTTTAGCAGGAGCTTGAACGCCTAAGGGTGCCCAACACCAAAGAATGAAGTGTCCAGTCTAAGGATGGGGCAGACAGTGTGTAATATAAAAATGAGAAATTCATATAAGCTATTTATTCAGGTATTGTAGATGTATATGCTACATAAATGTAAACCAAAACTGAAAGAATTCTATGAAACTGAGTACCTAAACTAATCCCTGAAGAAGAAGTGATACGTACAGTTCTGTAAGTGCTTACTTGAAGCAAATAGCTTTGAGCTTTCTCTTTTGTTTAGGCCCAGATAAAAAGAGTAGCTGTTGATTTAATAAACTTGTGACAGAGGATCTCAGTTCTCTTATATTCTCTTGCAAAACTTTCTACCAGTTTGAAAGCTCCCATTATTTTATAGTTCTTCCACTCCACATGCAAGAAATTCCTCAAACTGACAACCTCCAAATTAAAACACTGCAAGGGCAGCCACTGTATCTATTTGCCTGCTGGGATTTATACCTCATTACTCAATACAGTTTTGCATGCAGCTTGTGCATAGCTAAAGCATCCTCCTATACCCACTTGGTTCTGTATTTATTGACTTCTCTTTCTTTAAACTCTTGATTAACTAGAGGCATCAGAAGACTGTGTCACCTCTTCATTGCTGCTCAGAAGAGAGGCTAATCAGAATTCTACCTACTATATCTATAGCAGCTCCACTTAACATTTTAGCTACCTCAGACTATTTATTATTAGATTCTCAGCTCAATGGCATCGCATCGTACTTGTAAGATATTTCTATCTTTTAAAAGTTCAGCTCAAACTTCATACTTGTGATAGAAAACAAAAGCTTTTGCTTTAAAAATTACTATTCGCTATTTGCTCCTGTATTTTAAGCTTCAAAACCTGCTATCTACAGACTCAAAACTGCAGTTATTTGCAGCTTTAAGTGTTTTGGTTGGTTATGTTTTGTTTTGTTTTGTTTTAAACAAGTAATTAATCGCTGGTAGTCAAGTTTCAAAAAGAAGAGTGGTTCATCTCTGTTTTTTTTAATAGATGCCACTGCCAAGATTTGAAGGCAGATGCTAGGAGTGGAGCAACTTTGAAAATCAGGACACCTAATTAGGCGCGAAAATGAGATTTGGAAACTACATTTCATGCATTTCAGTTCTGAAATCTTGGAAACAAAATTCACTAGTATATCATCAAATTAACTTCACATCAAGGTTCTGCTGTCGTGATAACATGGTTCTTATAAGATTTCCAGAATTATTTGCTTTGGAACCATAAATGAGAACAGTGGAAAAAAGAGCATGGGATTTAAAATTTTCAATTAGATCCATATGTTGAACTGCTCTCACCTCAAAATTCTAGGACATTAATACCAAGAACTCTGGCTTAGCTTATCAGGCAAGTGACATACCTCCATATGGAAAGTGAGCATATATGCAGTGGATGCTGAAATGTATTGCTATTTCTTCATCTACACGCACTATTTGAAATGCTTATGGAATATAAGACAGTATTTTGGCCCCTTGGATTTTTCTCCCCAGCCTAACCAGTCAGTGCAGAAGTATAAGAAAAACACAGCAAAGAGAGGAGGCCAGTTGGCCCAGTGGGTTTGGCTCCACTTGTGTGCTGGTTGATGATCTGATTCTGGAATTTTTCCCCCAAAATCTCATGGAAGCTCTACCTTGCCCCCAAGGAAAATATCATTTGCTCTGCTGGATTTTTCACTTCCCTCCCTTCCAACTATACCTATACAACTAAATAAATAATAGTTGGAAATACCCCCAATTTGGAAAGAAAAAAAATATTATCTGCCAGCCCCCTAAGAGCAATTTTCTTCCTTTCTTTCCCTTCCCTTCTTTTCAGTACTGGAAATACTGGAAGTACAGCCTATAGCTCTAGCCAAGGACTCAGTCACGGGAGTTTAACTACAAGCCTCTAGTGTCATTTCCCCTAAAGATAAATAATAAAACATTTGGTTCAGTTGCCTACACTTTTCTCTTTTCCTATACTAAAAAGAAGTGGGATGTTAACAGAATAGGGAAGTAGCTTTATCCTCCTTTCCAATACACAGTGTTCATAATTACATAGCTGTGGGAGGACTGAGACAATACTTGTCACACGTTGTACTTCGTCCTTTAATGACTCAGCAGCTTCCATTTACCCTTTTTGAATGCACAAGCATTGCCAGAAAAACCCCAATGCACTACTGCACATTAACTAGCAAAATGTGTGTAATTATCTAATAAACAGGCTGATGGATCATTTTGGATCATTTTCTTCTAAAGCACTGCCCAGATCATCACAAAGTGCAAATGATTATAAAAACAGTTTAACTTCATATACAGTATATATCACTTCAAAAATTTAGGCAGATTTTCACAGCATTATTAACAGAGATTAACAGCATTATCAGCAAGTCCAAACCCTGCATTTTTAGCAGTCTGCTGAACTGCACACAATACAGCATGTGTTTCTACACAGCTGCATAGCTACACTGGTTTGGAAGCTGCTACTCTGCAAGTACATGCTATTCAGGTGTTTATTTCTCCAAACAGTTCTGATCCAAAGCCAGTAAAGTTGTATCCTTCCTGCAGCTAAACAAATTTAAGCTAATCCATATTCATCAGAACTAGGTTGGCACGAGTTGAAAATAATTCTTTAAAAAAAAAAAAAAGAAGTAAAACTGTAGGACGGCTATGTTAAACATGTTACTTTCCTAACTATTGTGCCTGGTAAAACCTAAAAGGAAATTCAGTTACCAGGAAAGCTCCATTTAATGAAAAATGTTTAGGCATATTAAAGTATTATATTTTCCTAAGGTCTGACAACATATCAAATTCCCCTAAATTACAGCACGTTAAGTGTTGCTTTTAAATGATCAAGGTGTCAGTACCTGCACAACCAAGAGTCTCCTACTGAAAATAAAATCATAATTTCTCCAAGCCTTTTCCTTCCAAACGGTAAGAATCCTTCCCTTGTAGAAGAAACCACGTATCAATAAGTAATTCTGAAATTTAAAGGAACATTCACAATTTTTCTTCTGCTCTTCTAAATCCTACTCAGCTGTTTCAAGATGTTTCTAGACAGAATAATTGACATAATGACATAATGCTCAGTGGAAATATTAATCATCACAAATATGTAGCTATGATTTCAAAACTGTGTTTCTAAGTCAGTTGCTGTATACTAGGCCCCATAAGGAGCTCTCATAGTGAGTTTGTCAGCAGCACAGACCCTGACACTAGTTACAGCATCAGTAGGTAAGGAAGATGAAGAGGACAGTCCTTCATGAAAGAAATTTAATTTCACTATGTGCCATGCTCTTTCTACACTCATGAAACAATGCTGATGGGGGGCTGGGTTTTGCACTGCACTCCCGGGACAATTGTTAGCAGCTGAAAAACTTGGGGATGATAGGGGAGATCCGCATGAAGCTCACAGTGCAGCAGCTGAGCCACCCTGTGTCAGAAAGCAGGAGCTATAAACACTGCCGACTGATAGCAGTCAGTAGCTAACTAGTGTGCTGTGGATGGTGACTGCCCTCGGCTGGAAAACGCACTGAGCAACTTGTTTTAACTGGAACTGGTCTCATCTCCTTTAAAATAGTTTCAGGACTCTTAAATCTTGACCCATCACCTGAGAGTAAGAAGATCCTGGCTCTGGGTGATCCGCACAAGACATGCAGACCATTGCTAGAGAAGCCACCGAGGCGAAGGGTTACGGAGGGGACGATCGCGCCGGGGGACC
>NW_009196940.1:1088-1885 GCF_000690835.1 Fulmarus glacialis | reverse complement strand
TTTGAAGGTAGGTACAAGGTTTGCTCTTCGGTCATCTGAGATGTAACGTCATCCCTCAGTTTAAAAAAGGCACTTTGGCTAGTACTTTCACTATTGAAGAAGTTTTATGTGAACATTGTTTAACATACTCTTTTCTCTAGCCCATGATTCTGGTATTTTACTAAACTAAATTTCCCTAAAGCTGGTTACAATCAACATTTGTCACGAATGAGTGGTTTAGAAGGGAATCACTGCTAAGGGAATCACTGTCGAAGGTATTAGCAGAAAGTGATTTTAATAGAAATTTATAAAAGTGCACCTTAACAGAGTTCGATGGCAAGGTTCACTCTATCACTTACTACACGGATGAATACAAAGGAAAAGAGCATTGGAATCTGAAAAGTCCCTGACTAGTGTAAAGACTACTTAGCAACAACTAAAACATTGGTCTGTTATCAACCTTATTGTCATACTAAATTCAAAACACAGTACTATACCAGCTACTGCGAAGAAAATTAAGTTTATCCCAGCTGAAACCATGATATCATGTTAGAATTGAGTTGGAATGATTTATAGAGAGGCGGAGGATGAAAAGGTTAAGGGAGACCCTCCCATTGAGTCATGAGGTTCAGAGAAGACCCAACTGGATCCAATCTTAGTCTCAGACTTGAGCAATGGTTTATGTCTAACGCAAATAAGGGTAAGGAGACCCTCCCATCTAGTCACAAGGTTCTGAGTAGACCCCTTGCTTTCTAAACTCATTCTCAGAGAGGAGTCTAGGTGCAGCTGGATCTACCCCTAGTGTCAGACCTGGTCAC
>NW_009196940.1:0-401 GCF_000690835.1 Fulmarus glacialis | reverse complement strand
TCGGGAGGGTGGGGGGGGATCCCCCACCACAATCCACCCCGTGACTAAAGTCAATCCATCTTTATCACAGAGTAGCGGTGTGGTCGCCTCTTGCCTCTGTGCCTATAAACAGATCAATGCCATATTGCAATTGTAATTTAAGGGAAATTTTTGGCTGGTCTACTTAATTATTAAGGTTTTGTTAAATGTGATTAAGCAATGTTATATATGCGAGGAGGTTTTGGTAATAGTGCCACCCATCTAGCTATTTTCCACACTTTAACATAGAAACCAATGTTCAACAGCAAGCATAATACAATGGAAATTAGTAAAATTACAATGGGATGTAACTTCCAATTCAAGGTTCCTGTAGCTGTCAGTGACCATACAAACAAGGTGTCCCACCAGTGATGTTCTCCATC
>NW_009196939.1:0-12964 GCF_000690835.1 Fulmarus glacialis | reverse complement strand
AAAAAAAAAAAAAAAGTTTGGAAGGTAACCACCAAAACAAATTGGTCTCTGCTAGTGCTGTCCCTAAACGTGTCCTTGGTTCTGTAAACTCGTGAAGTTTTACTCTAAAATGTGAAAAACTGTCCAAGTGGTGTACACATTTAAGCTTTCGAGAAAAATTAAGTATTTCAGAAAAATACAGGAACATAACATAAAGCAGCTCAAAACTGTTAGTTACCTCTTCAGTGCAGACTGGCTTAGCATGGAAGCAATGTGTTAACAGTTTTCTGTTTTATTATTACTATCTATGAAATGCGATATTTGAATTTTGGTCTATTCTTAGTAATTTTTTGTGGGTTTTGGATGTGTTTTGTAAACCATTTGGGTTCAAACAAATTAGTCAAGTATCTGTAAAGTTTTCTGTAAATGTTAGTGGAAATTATTTCATAGATGTCAATCTGGATTACGTTACTGTTGAGAAAAAACTGTGTGGATGAAACAACCGTTTAATAGAATGTTGAAACTAGTTGGTTGCTTCTGTGAATGAATGCATGTAAAAACAAACCATGAGTGGTTGATCTGAATGATAGGTGCTTGAAGGTCCAAATAATTTACAGTCACTCCCTTAGACCCTGCTTGTGTCTGGACTAGTGTGTAATAAAAGTATTTGAACAAATACTTAAAAAAGATCAGCTGGCTTCAATAATTTGAAGATCTAGTTCTGCATAAGGTTTATACTACAATTTGTATGTTAAAAGGACACAGTCAACGGGAAAAAACTGCAGGTTTTGCTTACTGTGGTTAAATCACTTAATATGAAGAAGTTAGTAGGGGGGGGAACATACAGTTTGGACTGCCTACAGCACATGATGGTCAAATTTCTACTGGAAATTTCTACTTTTGTCTTGCTGAGGGATTATAAAAAGCTTGATTCCTTTTAACACTTCTGTGTCTGAAGCTGAATTTCAGCAAGCAGAAATGACTCTTACATTGTGTGTCCTTTTAATGCTGCAAAATGTAAATAATAATCTTTCTCAATTAAATGTACAGTAGATATCTTCTCCTTCAAATAGTCTGGAGCTTAAAAATCAGTTTAAAAATACTGGATAGTATAATTTTTTCTACACATAGTTTCAATCCACTTGGAAGAAAATTGGACTGGTTACACAAGTCTTTATGTAAGGTACAAACAGATCCTAAGGTTTTGAGTGCCCAAGAATACTCTTTTCAGGTAGGTTAACAGGCATGTAATGGCGTAAAGACTCCCCAGAACATCTTCAGGACAACTATATTTTATATAAGCAGCTGTTTTCACTCAACCCCAGCTGGCGTTGTGCTGTTCTTTACGGGATTGGGTGGGTGGTGTTGTCTTTGGCTGTGTGGGTTTAAATGTGTTTCTAATGTGTGTGTCAATTAATTACCTGTTAAACAGACTGCCAATCTGGCTGAAGCCAATGCTTCTGAAGAAGATAAAATAAAAGCTATGATGACACAGTCTGGCCATGTATATGATCCAATCAAGTAAGCGTTGGTAATGTCAAATGTGTTCTTTGAAGGTTATAGAAAAATTGTAGAGATGTTTGTTTTAACAAGAAAGACACATGCATACCTTCTTTTTTTTCCCTAAAAAACTTTTAGTTACATGAAGAAACCCTTGGGTCCGCCGCCATCATCATATACTTGCTTTCGTTGCGGAAAACCTGGCCACTATATAAAGAACTGCCCAACAAATGGGGTAAGATTGTGGGGGACTTCTGGTGTTACTTAGTTTTTAATTTTTTTACCTTGGCAGTTACATAACAAATACATGAATACTCATATTAAGAATTGTTTCTCTTGGGGTTAAATACAGAGTTTATATGGCAATGTTGCAAAGCCCTTCAAAATTCAAGGGAAACCTGGAATTATAAATGGAAAATTTTCTTTTTTCTAGGTCATAGACATTAAATATGTCCATAGATCTTCCTCTGTGAACTTTCATGCGTATTTTTATATATTTCAATATTACTGGAAATGTTTCTGGTTTTAACTCTTTTTAATAACAGTTCACACTTTTTAGTATTTTGTATAAAACCAAGATGTTTCTGTTGACCCCATCTATTGAATATCTGCATGTTTTAATTACGCAAGCCTCTGGTTGAGTATTTGTCCCATTTAACGTTAGCCACTGAATGCATGAGGTATGAATTCAGCCTTCATATCTAGATGGTGATATGATTCCCCAGTGACTGATTCAGAGCACTGAATTAAGCTCTCACTCTGAACTGCGCTTTGGAGGAGGAGGAGCAGGTTTGTGTCTCATCTCTGAGTGGATGGTGGGCTAAGGGATATTTCACCCTTAAGGAACCTGAAGTTAAGCCAAAGAATGTCGAATGAGTTCAAAACACTGCTCAAGCCTTTGGAACATCCTGGCTATATTCATTTAGGAAAATAAGTATTTTAGTTGAGCAATCCTTACGCTAGGTAAAAGGAGAGGATTAAAGGCTTTTGCTGCTTAAAATAATCATTGAAATGTCATTTAAAGTGTGGGTCTTCTTAAGATGAGATATGTCTGCATTTCTTTTCTTAACAGGACAAAAATTTTGAGTCTGTTCCCAGAATTAAAAAGAGCACAGGAATTCCAAGGAGTTTCATGATGGAGGTGAAAGATCCCAATACAAAGGGTGCTATGCTGACAAACACTGGAAAATATGCAATACCAACTATTAATGCGTAAGTATGGAATTAATTGGACTGACCAAAAAGTGAGTGAGAGAAACCATGCGTAAATGTCTGAGTGGCAATGCAACCAAGTTGGCCAGCATCTGTAATTATGGGGGAGGAAGCATTGTCATTGTATCTAAACCTTAAAATCTGTGATACTTTCGAATATTAAAATAGGGTGGTCCTACTGTTCATGCCCCTGGAAGTTGGTTAAACTTGTGGTATGCTGAGAATCTGTATTTCTGCAAAACATTTCAGTAGTGTTTACAGTTGGAGTCATTCTCTTTGAAAGCTTGTTTTGCTTCTGGTGTATGTTTCAAAGGCTTCTTGCAATATTTAACAAATAGCTGTTGGACTGAGATTTCATCCCCCTCTGACTTTTAGCAAATCTCATGTGTGAAACAGACTGAAGTTTTCCTGTTGCTATAAACTAAGAAAATACTACTGTGTGCTGACAAGAGTGGCTGTTTTAAAATGCACTTGGTAGCACTTCTGTTTTTCTGTCATGGATCTTCTTTTGTAGAAGCTGTAACATAGACTTCTTTAATTTGGAAAATGTAATTACTTGGAGACTAACTTTATCCTGAGCCTGCAATTTACATTTACCCTCTGGCAAAGGAGAGATGGGATTCATTTCACCTGATTTTTAGCTGTCAAAAAATTATTTTTCTAGTCTGAACTAATTTCTTAGTTGATCCAATGAATGGGAGAGTTCTGCAGGAGGAAAATTGTTCCCCCCTTCCTCTTCTGGTGTTATGGCTATAGAAAAGTAGTTTAAACTAAATGCCTACATTTTAGAAGGCTAATGTGGAGTGAGAAGAATTCCATCTATTGTCTTCCTTTGATAAAATCCAAAACTTGGAAAAGTTTTCCTTTACCCATCTTTAACTGTTTTCTTTTTCCTTCCCCACCACTCCTTCAGGGAAGCTTATGCTAGAGGAAAGAAGGAAAAGCCTCCCTTTTTACCAGAGGAGCCCGAGTCCTCCTCTTCCTCAGATGATCCTTTTCCAGATGAGTTGTTATGTCTCATTTGTAAAGATATAATGACTGATGCAGTTGTTATTCCCTGCTGTAGAAACAGTTACTGTGACGAATGTAAGTGTTACTCCCATGTTTGTTAATTCAAAACATCACATCTCATCTTCTGAAAGCAGAAATAGAAGATAACAAAATTACTTTGTAACCGGTTCTATTTAATACTGAAGTATACCCTGAGTAGGAAAGGACTCTTCTTGTATAAAGGAAAAAAAAAAGGCAGAAAGCTTTTTTCCCTTTTTATGTATCTAGTTAAATCCTCTTTACATGCGGAAGGACGAGTATGAGAAGAGTGCGTAATTGTGCAGGTGATTACAGTATTGGATATTGAATGCATTTAGTTTGTCCGCAGCCCTTTCTCTCGTAGAAAATTATATATCCAACTGATATATGACTTACTGTGGTCTGCAGCAAACGCAGAGTTAGGCATTTAATCCACATTCTTCTCCACAGGGCAGTTGGTTAAAACCTTCAGAACTCAAGCCTACTAATGGTTTTTTGAAATGTGTTTTGTTCATTAACCTTGAGGTTGGTGACTTCTCACTGTACTCGATAGTGGAAAGAAGACTAGTCGAAACATCAAGACACAGCCTACTCTACACCTTCAAATGTTACAATAGTGAAATATCAAAACTGTGTAGTTATTCGCTGCATACTATAAATTTTTTACACTATTGAACATTTATAATTCATGCTCTCCATTCAAGACCATATTGACCCATTAATCATATACTTCTTTTTATAATTGATTAGAACCCCAATAATTTCCTTAGTTTGGCTAAAAACTATTTTGATGATTCTAATTATTCACAGGTATTAGAACAGCATTACTGGAATCTGAGGAACATACATGCCCAACGTGTCATCAAACAGATGTTTCTCCTGATGCTTTAATTGCCAACACGTTCCTACGCAAGGTAACATGATGACTTTTACATAAACTGTTTGTAAGAAAAGTCTATTTGTAAAAAGCTGAAAGGGAAGAAAATATTAATTTACATCTCCTTAAGCAAGGCTAAATTGAATAAGGCTAAATTTACTTTTCAAATACATTATCTGTTGTTACAGAAGCTTACAACTCTTTAGAGACAATCTGGCAAATTCAGGTCACACTTTTGTTTATCATGATTGCCTCACTTTCAAATTCGGTGTTAACACTGAAGTACTTTAAATACAGATACTCTTGAGTTACCAGTTATTAATATCAGTGTTTAATGTGACGTGTTCATATATCTGTATGTTGATTTATTTTAGGATTGATAGCATTTACAGGAAATACACAAGTAATTTTACTCTGTGGAGGCTTTTGTTCTTATATCTACTGAAGTTTCATATTAACTTTTTGTAAATGTTCACATGCCTCTAGGCTGTGAACAACTTCAAAAATGGAACTGGCTACACAAAAAGGCTCCATAAGCAGATTCAGGAGCAACAGCAGCAGCCACCACCACCTCCACCACCGCTAATGAGACAAACAATGATACGCAACCTGCAGCCTCTACTCCGGCAAACAATTTCCAGACAGCAGGATCCACTAATGATACCATTAGCTTCTCTGGCTTCTCATTCTGCTGCTGCTTTGTCATTGTTGGCCCCTGGTGAGTCATCTGTGGCAGCTGGGCTGCCAGTAAACCCGTCTTCTGTTGTTGTCTCTGATGTCCCTCCAGCAGTGTCCCTATCTCTCCGTGCTGAAAAGCCAGATGGACCTTTTTGGTAAGTAAATCTGTAGATCAACATGAATATAAAAGACACCAAAATGGTGAAGTTAGATTCTTCTTCTTGAGCTTCTCAGCTAGCGATTTATGTATCATTAGTGACAGTTCCAGATAACTGTGGAAGTTCTGGGGTTTTTTGTTTTTACTTTGAATGAGGACACTTGGGTATGTTGGAAGTGTGCCTCATGCAAGAATTATCTCAGAAGTATTTCTTGTTTGGTTCCCTTATCAGTCATTCAGTACAGGTTTACCCTGAAAGAGGAACCTTTTTTCCCCAGGAGCCCTTTGATTTTAAGTGACTAGCAATTCCTAAAGTAACCATTTAGTTATGTCAAATCTTCTTGAGTGCATTAATTTCTCTTTAGTACTGAGGAAATAATCTTTTCATGAAAAGTGTAAAAGCACAATTAGAGGTAAAATTGACCAGGTGTTTTCACATTACTTTTTTCTACAATATTTCTATCATCAATATTATGATAAGTCAGTGTCATCCTCAGTAATACACAGTGTAGTCAATGACGCATACAGATTTGGATAATAAACATTGAAACACTGTAAATTTGAACTACTTACAAACATGACAGTCTAAGTTTGCAACCCAGTGAAGTCAGACGAAAATACATGAAAAATCTATACTATTGCTTAGGGTTTATATCCTTTTAACTTTATGCCTTGAACGCAAATAGCCACTCTGTCCAGAAGACTGTCAGGCTTGGCTGTACCGTTGAATACAAAGGATCACAATTCAAAAGAACCTCTAAGGCAGCCTCTGAGGTAGCACATAAACATTTCCTAATAGAATTTCAGTTCTTGCATCTTCCAAAACTGAGACTCAGTGTGTGGGTTTTACGTACTCTAATCCTTTCATGTGCAGCTAGCATAATAAAATATTTTTCTGGTGAGCTTTCTCTTTAAATGCCAGTGGTCCAAATAGAATTCTCGTCAGTGCTTCATTTGGAATTGGCCAACTTCACATTATAAATCTGGTGAAGATTATTTTTTAACTTTTTTTTCCACTTCCAGTAGTCAGCCTTTTCTCACCTTGGACTTTATATTTCAAGTAGCACTTCAAAACACTGTTTGAATAATAAAACTTTGGGTTTTTTGTAGTGATGCCGATACTGTTATACTTCCTGCAGCTCTGGTGACTGCCACTGAACTTTCTAAATCTCCCTCTCTGTCAATCAGCAGTTTGTTGGAAGAGAAGGTAAGTTTTATTTCAACATATGCAGTGATTCTTATATTTTAGTAGAGCTTATTTTCCAACTGTTTGCACAAGGGCTATCAGGTTCCTGTACTAAGACAACCAGCATTACCAAGTCTTCTGGGCCCCCAAGGACAATCAATACCCACAACTGGTAAGTAACTATAACTTTAGAATTTATTTTTAAAAATTATCTTCAGATACACTGAATGGGATTTTTTTCTTTTTCCTCTCCCGACTCGAAAAGGTCATCCAATGAGAGCCAGTACAATTCGCTCAGCAGGTGGCAGACCAGGCTGGGAACTGTAAGTATTCTACAGAAATTCAATATATTACTACTTGTAACCTGTTAAATGTGGCCGTAACACATAACTTTTACACAATAGCTGATTTATAATGAAATAAGTATGCACAGATAGTTGTGGAGAATACAAGTGGTAATTAATTTTTAAATGGTTTAATTTGAATTGGCTTTAACAAAGGGCATCTGTGCTTGCAGTAAGATTATTTAAACTAAAACTCCAGTATATGATTGAAAAGAGGACTCTGAGAAATGAATGCTTTTTGAGGAAACCATAAGTACATATAAAAATTAAAGATAATTAAAGGATCAGGTGGAAAGCCACCCTTTTGATTACTGGGCTGAAGAAACTTATTTCCCAATAGAAATCAGCCTCCAACATTCTTTTTTTAACAAGTTAGTTGAAATTGATTGAGCAAATTGTTGGAAAAGTCAACATTGTTATTTTATGACAATTTTGAATTTCTTCAATTTAGTCATCTCAAATAGCCAAACTGCTTTCCCTCAGTTGCAGAGTGAGGAGTCTGTTTTATTACTGCAGTGTCAAGCTAGTCTTTCCTTTTGGTATATATTTGTTATAGATAGATTGTAAGGGTGTATTGTGTTTATAAAATCTTAAAGATAAATCAAAACAAAAACCAGGATCCATCCTAGATTGCCTAAATCTCCAATTCAGTAAGCAAGAAAATAACAATTCAGGGACAGGACCAGGCCAAATACATTATCATGAGGCAACAGCATAGGAAGCATATGTGGAAGAAGTTAAAAGAAGTTTGAGAGAAGATTAGTTAATATCTGTGCAGTACTTTGAAGATCAGAAGTGTGAAGTATTGAGTGTATCAAGGAGTGTCAAAGGAGCGGTGGGCACTTGGCACATGGGAGATGGGAGTCTCTTTTAAGCATGGGCAGACTCCATCCACAGTTGCAAGGCTGAGTATAAGGAGAGAAGACTGAGGGAACTGTTGGGGTTGAGGATGTGGAAGGCAAGTGTGAGGATCAAGAAATGAGTGTAGTCTCAAATGAACAGAAAGCAGAGAGAAAAATGCTTAAGCTGAAAACAAGAAGTGCTCGCCACCATGCTCCCACTTCATTCGCTTTCCTCTTTAAAATCAGGGCAGAGTGTAACAAACAGTGACACATGTTTTTGGGTTTCTTTAGAAGTTCAAATCGAGGACGCCCGCATAGTGAACGTACCCAAAGGGCTCAGGCCCCAACACTACCAGCATCAACACCAGTCTTTGTGCCTGTGCCTTCACCTCCCTTGTATCCTCCACCACCCCATGCACTTCCTCTTCCACCGGGGGTACCACCACCACAGTTTCCACCTGGTCAGCCTCCATCTGCTGGGTACACTGTCCCCCCTCCAGGATATCCCCCAGCTCCTGCAAACATGTCGTCAGCTTGGGTACCAAGAGCAGTACCAACAGCTCATTCAAATGCCATCCCAAAGACACAAGCGCCTCCTTTACCTAGGGAGTTTTACAGAGAACAACAGAGACTTAAAGAGGAGTAAGTATTTGGCTCAATGAAGTTGCGCTGTTTTTCATTTTTGTATTTCGACAGCATATCAGACTGCAGTTATACTAAAGTGCATCTGACATAAGCAAAAATGATGTAGTGTTTTTTCCAATATGCTTTTTCATTGCAGATGGTAAACATGCAAAACTAAAACAAGATAAATGTAATTCTAAAACTTTCCCTAAAACTTGTAGGAATTCTAAACTGGTTTTGCTTAAATAGGATGGTCACGTTTTGCATTTGCATGCAGTATGCATTTTCTCATATTGGCCATGGTTTGTTTCTTGATGTCTTTTTGTAGTAAAGGTCAAACTATAATTGTAATAAAGGTCAAACTTATTTTAACAGGGAGAAGAAAATGTCCAAATGTGATGAGTTTACAAATGATTTTGCTAAGGAATTGGTGGAATATAAAAAGATTCAAAAGGAGCATAGGCGTTCGTTTTCCAGGTAACTGCTTTACATGTCCGTAATGGAGAAGCAGATTGTAGAGAAGAATCAGGAGGAGTTCCACTCCACCTCTCTATGTTAGATGGATTGGATGATTCAAGGGGTTAGCAGTGATAGGAGTTTCCTATGTAGGTGATGAGCTCAAATATGGCGGAGATTACAGTTGACTGATAGTTGTAATTTGGCAGCAATTGTTAAGGAATAAGTGTCTTTTACTAAAGCTTCTCTGCAATGGCATCCTCCACCTTCTGACAGCCGTGAGAGGCTAGAAACTGAATAGGTGTAGTTGCTGGATTTTCCGCGTCTCCCTATTCTAATTGTACCCATTACCTCAAAGCTCTTCAGAGGAGATATGTGAGAGAAATTGTCTTCATTTCCTCTTTTGTTTATCTCATGTGGATACACAGAGAGGTTTTAACCTGAACTGCAAACTGGTGGCTTTCGCTAGTATTTTGTTGACATTGTTAAATTTTTCTTGGGAATTAAAAGATCAGACTTGTTTTAAGGAAATCTTAAATTGTTAAAGGATTTTGAGACGAGAAATGATACTAATGAACATATGCGGAATAATATGAAATGGTTCTTTATAAAATAATAAAAGGAAAACTTGTGAAGAAAAAACTCAGGGTAGCTGATGTTTTCTATCCCCAAAAATCACTTGGGCAGGAGTCTGAAGAGCTCTCTATTAGTAATGCTGTTAGTATACTCTTTCCTAGAGTAATGGCATTGAGTCATACTACTACAGGCTGAGTTTAGAAGCTTTTAGATATGATTTTTCTTGAAATGCGGTCACTATCCTTGGTTAGAGCTAGAGGTATGTACAAAATTTTGCTAGGACATCTGGCTAGAAGTGTTGGTTAAACAATACTGTATTAAGATTGCAGTAGAAATTGCCAAATAACCAGTGTAGTTAAATAGACTAAGCTGGCATTTTAAAATTGAGCTTTACTGTCTTCAGGCTAAATCGTGTTTTCTTGATGTTTGAGACGGCACTTTAGCCATTAAGACTTGCTCTTTTTGCATCTTACTGCAACAAAAATTATTTGCACTGCATGTAGTTGTTGAGTAGTGAAAAATGCAGGCATTCACGTGCTGGTAGAGGCAGTACACATCACCTTCAATCAATCAATAGCTATGGTAGTTCATGTGATAGAAATGAGTCTGTCTTGTAAGCAGAAACTTTTATATGTTATCAAGTTCTTCAATTTGCAGCAGAATTATATCAGCAGCTGTAAGAAGCTTTGACATAAGCATATGGAGAGAAAAAAAACCAAACAAACCACATTTGGGAGGAAAAAAACTGGGGAGAGTGACTGTTTTGATTTAACTTCATTTATTTTTTTTGTGTGGTGTTTTTTTTTTAAGGTCCGAGTCTCCTTATAGTGCTTCATCTTACTCTAGAAGTTCATATATCTACTCCAAGTCAAGATCAGGTTCTTCCTGCTCTCGCTCCTACTCTCAGTCATTTAGTCATTCCCATTCTCGTTCCTACTCGCGATCGCCGATGTATCCAAGAGGAGGCAAAGGGAAGAGTCGTAACTCTCGTTCTAGGTCAAGGTCACATGGTTATCAGCGTTCAAGGTCAGGGTCACCCCCATACAGAAGATACCATTCACGGTCAAGGTCTCCAGTATTTAGAGGCCAGTCTCCCACTAAAAGGACTATACCTCAAGGGGAAGGAGAAAGGGAGTATTTTAACAGATACACAGAAGTTCCACCATATGATATGAAAGCTTACTATGGCAGATCTATTGACTTTACAGATCCGTTTGAAAAGGAAAGATACAGAGAGTGGGAAAGGAACCGTAGAGAATGGTATGAAAAGTTTTACAAGGGCTATGCTGTTGGTGCTCAACCTCGACCTCCAGAAAATAGAGAGAACTTTTCTCCAGATAGGTTTGGTCCACCTGGGACCAGACGAGAGAATTCGCCATGTGCTCGGGGATGTAGGGAGGATTATCCTGGTGGGCAGAGGTACAGAAATCGTAATATAGCTGGAAATTACTCTGAAAAACCTTCTGGAAGTGAGAGCCTTGGCATCAAAGCACCTACAAAATCAAAAGAGAAGGAGGTGGAAAATCCACTGGGGGATGGCAAAGGAAATAAACATAAAAAACACCGGAAGAGAAGAAAAGGAGATGAGAATGAAAGATTTCCCAATGCTGAGTTGCTAGAAGGTGCGAAAAAACCAAGAGAGGCAATTACGGCAGAAGACATTAAAATGGGCTCTCTGTTCATGCTCCCAAGCAGAGATGAAGCCATCCCTGTGAGAGATGAGCTGACGGAAGCAGATTCTATTGCTTTCAAACTGGTGTCTGAAAAAGAGAAAAAAGGGAAGAAGGATAAGCCAAAAGCAAAAATTGACAAGACAAAGCAGAAAGTAGAAGTGGCTGTTCCTCCTAAGAAAGACAATATAATGAAACCAGCTAAAGCTTCCCAAGAGAAGGTGGACACCGATGGTGAAAAATCTCTTCGAATGCAAGGTCCTGTGAAAAAAGTGAAGGAGGAGTTGCCAAAGACAGAGAATGTTAAAACATCTTCCTCTCAAAAGGATGAGAAGGCTCTTGGTATCCCTTGGAAAGTTCACCCAAAAGTGACAAAAGATCACCCAGAAACTAGACCAGCCAAGGAAGAAAAGGCAAAGAAAGACCATCCAAAAGAAACCAAGTCGGAGAAGCCCTCCAACAAAGAGGACAAGTCAAAAAAAACTGCTGAAAAAAGCAAACCTTCTGATGCAAAACCTGAAAAAAGAAAAAGAAAAGTAGATGAAAAGGTTGATAAAGAACATGAAGCCACTTGTATAAAAGCCTGTAAACCAGAAACTGAATCAAAAACGTTGCCAAAGGGGAAGACCAAGCCTGACGGTGAAAAAGGAGAGCGAACTCCAGAAAAGGTTAAATCTGCTTTTCTTAACAACCCCGCAAAAAAGATTAAACTTAACCAAGAAACTGGCAAAAAGATTGTGAGTGGAGAAAAGGTGCCACCTGCAGAAGAACCTGTTGAGAAACCTGAGCCGAGCAGCAGCAAAGTTAAACAAGAAAAAGCAAAGGGAAAAGTGAGAAGAAAAGTAACAGCAGCTGACAGATCTAGTTCAACTCTTGTAGATTACACCAGGTACCTCATAATTTCTTTTCTATTTCTTTCTTTTCTCCCTCCCACCCCCCCAAAAAAAAAGTAAAATTCTTTATGGTGACTAATGAAAGGAACAGCTAAATGCATGCTAAATGAGTGAATAATCTGTGATCTTTCCTGTTAAACTGTACTTGGATCAAAATCAATTTTTGTTCAAGAAAACAAGCAGTCTGTACTGCACAGAAACCTAATAAGGTTAATTCATTGGTGACGTGTTTGACCCTTACTTCTGGGACTTTTTTTCCCATCTTCTTATTCATTACATGTTGACTCTTTGAGGAGTCCCCTCTATGTCTTTCTTCAAATCCAGCTTACTGATAAAGGCAAGGATAACAGACATGTCTATACCATGCAATATTTTGTATTTTAAAAATTGCAAGGTACTGTAATGATCTACTTTTGTCAGTATGATATGAAATTATACCTTGCAGAAATAGCAGCTTGGTTGCCAATATATTGTACTGATTTTAGGTTTCAGCGCAGGGCCATGTTGACACAGCTACACTGCTTCCAGCTCAGTGGCAACTTTTTTGGCGCTTACCTTAGAGATCTCTCTTCTCTATTCAGTTGTGTGACGTGAAAAAAAGAAACATGAGCTACTGTGGAGCTGTTATTACTTTTATTTCAGCATCTAAAGAAGCAGGACAAAGCAAACGCAAAACATTTAAGATACCGCTGGAGACTTAGGATAGTGTCTTGGTATTCTAAAAAGTTTTTAAAATGTATGTTTTTCTAAAGAAGAACACTGGGACAAGAGGATAACATTTTGGTTGTGTATACCTGTCCATAATTGCTTGCTTACATGTTGAAACAAGAATGTATATCTAATTTATCTACCATTGGTAGAACTAGGACATGAAGGAATTACCAGATCAGACAGTCCGCAATCTGATAATCCTGTGTCGTGGTTTAACCTGGTAGGCAGCC